>NW_017306793.1:455187-476922 GCF_000935625.1 Nanorana parkeri | reverse complement strand
GGGGCAGCAGGGGTGTGGGATTCCTGTAGTTGTTTTCTACATTTAGCCTGCAGGGCTGAACGTACAGTGGGGTACCCGCCGCTTGTTTTGTTCAAGTGATCTCGATGATGTCGCCGAGTTCACTTGTATGCAGCCTGCAGGTAGGGGGACGCATCGAGGAACCTGGCCTTGGGGCAGCAGAGAGAGTAAATCTGGCCCTGCTCACACGCCACAACAAACTGAGCCGGCCGCAATCGGGCCGGAACGCACTGAGGATGGTGTGAACAAGGCCTTAGTGCATATGCAATAGTTCAAATAGACCCTTAATGTAACAAAGAAATGAAGCAGCATAATAACCAAATTACATCCTGCAGCATCGCATAGCACATAACATGGCATGCACTGTGATGTGTTGCTATAAAGAATTGCAGTGCTCTTTATTTTATTTGCGCACTGCAATGCAGTGCAATAAAATAATGACTGCATCGTTTTATTGCAATGCAAACCAATGCAGCACATTGGTGCCAACAGGCCTTATACAAAGCAAAGCTTTTTGATTTGTCCTTGCATTGGGAATGTGTTTGGCAATGCTGTCCAACACACCCAACGAGGCTGGTGTCACCCAACCCTAAATGTTACATTTTACAAGAATTGATGTAACTTGTTTTTGAGTCTAAAAACACTATCAATCTCACTAGCCACCAACAGTATTTCCTTTTTGTTGCATGGGCAGAAAATTGGAAGCTTTTTACTTGTAGGAATGAAATATGACAATGTTTATTCAATAGAGAATTAGAGTAAATGTGGTATTGCATAATCTGGGAAATATCTGAATTATGTTTTATATTCTAGTGAGGATTTATGTGCAGCAGGTAGTATATATTACTGTAAAAGTCATAACTGCCAATCAAGTTTCTTTATGAGCAGCACGATCCACATCAGACATGTACCCATTACAAAGAAAATTACCATAGAGATTTTGAATGGCAAAGATATCATCAAAATTCAGCAGATATTCTCTGCCTAGTTTCTTGTAGTATGGAGACATAAGGGCATTTTTGAAGGGTGAATGCTGAAGCCCAAGTGTGTGCCCAATTTCATGTGCCAGGACAACAAAAAGATTTCTGCCCTTCCCATTCAATGACCAGTGTTCAGCATTGTCAAAGTGAGCTTCTCCTCTTCTTGGAAAAAAGGCATGAGCCAGAGCACCACCTGCCGGAAGACACAGATCAGTCAGTCCAGAGGAAAAAGCAATGTCACATTATCAAAAAGATCTCAGAAATGAGGACGGAGGTTAGTATTTTACCAACATGCACTCAGTACGGGAAGTGGGGGGATTAATTAAATGACAACTGTACCAAAAGTACAATATTTTCACAGAGCTTCCCATCCATCTAAAGTGCAATTGACCTTTAATCCTTTTTTGGTTTTGCATAAAGTGTGTAAGGTTTAGAACCTCTGTACATTTTTATAAAACTGCCTTGATTACTCAGAAAGTGAGAAGAATCCCCCCTCCCAAGACACAAACCTAATTAAAATCCTGATAGAGGTTTTAACACGTCCCTCCCCCACTGAAAAGTGATTTTATTTCTGTTTGTATTCTGGGTGGAGAATTTTTGCTCTCTTTCTGTCCCTGTAACACAACAAGAATGGGGAGGAATCTCCTCAAGAGAGAAAAATACAGAAATTAAAAAAAAAAGAAGATTTTTGGACCCTTTGACACTCTATCCAGACTAAAAGGTTTTTTCTAAAGACCCACTTCATTTCTTACAGCCTTCTGTGTTTGGATAGGGAAATAGACTGTGAAAAATTGGTATAAGAAGCGTCTCACTGCCTGCCATGCAACAATGAGTACGTCTTCTCTGCATATTTATTATGAATGGTATAAAGGCAGAGAAACTAAATTATACTACTGCCAAAATGTGTTCATACCTCACTCAATTAGCCAGACAAATATGACAATAACTATGCATGCAAAAGTGTTTTAGAAAGGTTATATAAATTGAACTTGTGCCTAGACTATGCACATTTAAGTATTTCCATATTCTAAATAGGCATTTACAGTACTTTAAAACAAGCCCCCATTTACCACTACAGGATTGTGGATAAAAATCATCTTCAAGGTCCACAACAAAGGCACTAAAATCAGGTAATTTGTATTGATAGCAGAATCTTGGCAGCCTGTTGGCCTTGTTGTATAGCTCTTTTATTGCTTAAGAGTATGCAAAAAATTAATTGTTCATAGTCGGGGCACAGGGGCGTTTTAAGAGCAGTCAAAACCTTAAAAAGACTTTCCTTTCATGTACATTTTAGTATACATTGGATGAATTTCTGCAATGAACTACAGGACCCAAATCTGCACCGGTCACACAACAGAGGGCAACCAGACAATCATTTTAAATGTGCCATGAATGATTTCTGATGGATAGTTTTGTTTTCAATGGGCTACACAGCTGTGGGGTGATGCATACTACATTGCTATACTTTAGTTCCACTTGTAAACAGTACTTATAAACAATTTAAGACATCACACAACCTTATGTACTTTGAATTAAAGTAATTGGTTAGAACTATTTCGACTTCTGTTTTATATTAAATATAGACATAGTAATATTTAATTGCATTCTGCATTTTATCTGGCGTCCATCCACACAGGTTATCAGCCAAGTATGTTGCATTGTAAATGCATTATACAGCAAAACGGGTTGGTACATGAGCGTTTGCTTGCATCTGAACCCTTTTTATCCCTCCTAAAATAAATGGGAATGTAAAAGTAGCTTGTGTGGTGTAGAAGGAGGAAAATGCAAGTCAGAAACAGGTCAAATGTAGATCTGAAGCAGCAGTGATGGAACTGGTCTTAAATGCAAGCATATAGCATGCTGCAACTGTCAATGTATACAAACCCTGCATTTTGCACATGATTTAATAGGTCTGCACGATACAGTTTATGAGTTTGATTACATTGTTGATCAAAACTGACAAAATACATCCAGAAGGTGGAAGAACAGTGGATGTAGGGAGACACTTAGTTCTAAAAGAGCCTGCACTGAAAACCTGAAAACCCCTGTGTACCTGCAGTGGGAAATCTGATATACTAGATTGGTATATCAGTGTTTTAGTAACAAAGTTTACAAGAGTGAATAATTCTGCACCTGGTCCATCAAATGCATGTCTAGCTCCATCATTGTGCTCTCCATCGAAGAACGCCAGACGAATGTTCCCTGGGCCTCCTACTACCTCGGAGAAGGTCAGCGAGGACACATTACTCCACATCTCAAAAGCTGCTTTAACTGCCTGCCTCACCTGATGCTGAGACAGGTACCATGGCCAGTTCACTATCTGATAGGTGAGTTGATGTTTGTACCATTTACCTGGAACGGAAAACACAAACACATTAAGCATTCTGAAAAATAAAAGTACGGTCAATTCTTTGTCGCACGTAGGACAGGCCATTAATATGGGGCTCTATATGCGACACACAAAAATGCCCATACATGATCATGCACTGTAACACCCATGCAAGTGTGAATGGGCGCCTAGGCATTCTATTCAGTGCTCCTGAACAGCACATTGATACCTTATTAACCGAGCTAGAACATTAATTAAGCACATTATAAAGAGGAATTTTTAGGTATTATCATCTGGGTTATTATAGATGAATTCTGTTTATGATAAAATTAAGTTATAGAGGTTCTAATCAATAAAGGCAGTTTGTGAAAACTTCATATACTCTACAATATAATCCTATAATCCTATCAAATGAATGTAAAAGTGGAGACCCTGTCTGTAGCAATTATCAAGATTCCTACATTCATTATCAAACCAGGTTAGGAAAAATCTGCTTTCTGTGAGAAAAACCTCCATGTTCCTTTCTTCTACCCTTTAGGAATGATGCAGACTATGAATATTGAGCTATTTACACAGGGCCACCATTAGAAATCATGGTGCCCCGTACAGCCCACCTGACAGGGAACTGAAGACAAGCATTATTATACACTTTACTGCAACACTTAACAATGAACATTACATGCATTGGTGCGATGCACTGCCAATCATTGAGATGGGCATACGTTGTGGATTACTGCCAAAAAATACAGGTCTGAATATTCTTTCAACCTTTGGCATAGCACCACACATTAGTGTGCTGAAACACATGTCCATCTCAAAGTGCATTGGGAATGAATGGCACCCCTTTTTTGCACATGCACTACTTTTTTCCACCGCACCATGGTGACAGGCTAGTAACAGCCTAACTCACTGGTGCATCTCAAGCACCAGTGTGGTAGGCAATCACTAGAGGCTCAGGCAGCAAGTTAGGTGGACCTGTATACAGCAGCATATACCTTAAACACCATGACAGCTGCAGGGGAGGAGTCCGAGCTCCCCTATCTGCTTTCAAACAGAGCCCAGGCGCCCCTGCTGACCCGATGGAGCCCATGCCTGGTATGGGAGGGCTGGGTGTACCCCCCATTAGCATTCCTGTACTTACATATTCTTAACAAGGAGTAAAAAAGCTTTAAAACAAGCCACTTCTAACCTTTTTTAGTAGGTATGAGCTTCAGGTTTGGGTTGACCATGAGTTTGAACCGAACCCAAACTGTTCGCAGTTGGTCGAACTATTTGGCCAGTTCACCCCCCTGCCAAACCACCCTCTGTGTCCTAGCAACCACATAGCACAGTGTCATTGGTTGCCAAGACAAAGGCATGCCCCCATAACAAACAATGACGCTATGTGGTTAAGCCCCAGTGCTTTTTTAAAAGTACTTTTACTGATTATTCACAATTTGTAAATACTGTGCATAATCGGCACAGGTTTATTTTTAACTTGGCTTTGTGAAAACTATTAAAACTTAAAATACTGTAGAATTTTCTCCATGAAATGCTGTAAAAGGAATTTATCAAAACTGGAGAAGACCAAATCTGAAGCAGCAACCAATTAGCTTCTCTCTTCAGTTTGTTCAGTTGAGATTTGAAAATGTAAGATAGAAGTTGATTGGTTGCCATGCACAGCTGCTCCAGATTTTGTCTGCTCCAGTTTCGATAAATTCCCCTATCTGTATTTAGCTGCCTAGCAGGCAAACAGATGAAGATATGGATGTCATAACAGGATACACTGCAGGTAATAAACTCATAAAAAAGGCATGATAAGTCATGTAGTGTAGAAGAGTTTTCCTAGGTCCCCTTCCTATCCTTCTGTTGATGATGCTAGTTCTTTGACTGTTCATACCCTTATTTATCTCTGAAAATCATAATCACCATCATTGCACTGATGAAGTAAAAATAACACCCCGGTGTGCAACTTGAAAGAGACAAGACTTGACAGGACTGATATAGTCAAGTCGTGCAATAAGTACTTAGGAAGGGTTAGTAAGGCACATCTCAAATAATGGATTGTCTACATTTTGCCTCAGGAAACATCAATTGCCAGCCTGCCTATGTCGTTGTGTTGTTAAAGCAAATATTGCCTAAATACAAGAAGCATGTAAAGCTTGTGCCTTGTGTTTTTCTCCCAGATCTGTGAAGTAATATAGCATGTTACTTTGGCTCTGTTCAGGAGCTTCCTGTGATAAGGACCAGTCACTGCTGCTCTCTCTCTCCTTGTTCAGGGTGACTTGTCTTTTATCTGCCCCTCCTGTAGGTTTCTGCAGGGAGCCTGTACCGGTTGGTAAAAGGCCATTTATAGCACAATTATGTCACTGCTCTTGTTACAAGGTAATAACTGGGTTGGGAAAGGCATATGGTGCACACAAAGTGGAATACTGTTCTTTGTGGCTATTGAGAATTTTTTTAATGAACGTTTAAGATAGATTTCGATGTGTTTAGCCCCAGAACCAACCTTAGATTATGGAGTTGCATCACAAGACTCCGTGACTCACTATCATATTGAGACAGTTTGTCATTCCTCATCTGGCGTATCATTACCTGCAGACACCTATAGTCTGCATTCCTTACCAGGCAAACCTTATATACACTTAAGCAACAAAGGAAATGCTTGCCCTGTTAATGATTTGTTATAGTACATATGACTCACAGTGCAGAACATCTCTTAGCTAACACTTGATAATAGCTAACATTTTCCCTCTGAATAAAAAGGTTACAATATGTTTTTACAGATCACTGTACTAAATGCATATAATCTTAGGTTGCTCAATAAATATGCTAATTCCAAGAAAAAGCAGTGCAATCAAAAGGCACATATAGTATTACTGGTCTTGTCATATCCAGGTCCGTAGAGTCACATATGTGAGCCATGCTAGAGGCTACACAACAATTCTATTCATTTGTTAATATACTAGCTGAAGCGAAAAAAAACCAAAGGAAAACCCTGAGGCTTCCTTAGCCCTCTATGGGAAGACGGCCCATTGCACACTGATGCAGAACTGTGTCTTTACAAAGGATAACACGACATGGTTGTAAGGCACACAAAGAAGGGGTCACGACTACATCACACTTCAGATGACACAGGGATGCACTTGTGTGCACACAGCATCTGCTAATTTCTGCTGTATTAATGATCTGTGGTGTGTGTGTTGTTGGCCCAAATGACGTAATTATGAAGGTAAATGAGGGCTTTTCTACATGTAACAATGCATGCAAGTTCTGGGAAACTTAAACAGGCATCTACTTGCGTCTGCAAACTGACATGTCACGTGTACTGCACTTCTGAAGCTTTTAAGTGGCTTTAGTTAGCTGTTAATCAGGCATGCAGTACACATCCTGTCATATAAGAGATGTATTGTGTAGTGGTGCGAGAGAAGGGAAAGTAATTGGACTGGTGGCCACATTCGTGGTTACAATTAGGCGTAGTAGGCTTGTATCTATGGGAGGAGTAGGCTGGTTTTCCCTGTAAGCATATTAGTTGTACATTTATGTATGAATAATATTGGTAATAATATTCTCATCTCTTACATGCATATTTACACATTGTAACAATATACACACTATAAAGGACCAGTGCAAATGTTCTGGGCACTAGAGATGTTCATAATCCTATCCGAGAGGTGTTGTTCTTCTGTACTTCTCTCATGACAGGTGTACTTTAAGGCTACATTCACCCGGGGCACTCTGGGATTCATGCGGCAAGAACCTAATGATTCTTGTAGCAGGAATCCCAGGTGGGTAAATTCAGATGTGGCTGCTGTACCCATTAAAGTTAATGACAGGGTGACAGCGGCTGCATCTCAGCAGTAGGGATGATCTCGATGTTCGAGTCAAGCAACAGTTCGACTCAAACATCGATAGTTCGTGTGTTTGGCGAACACACAAACTATCAGGGCTCTGGGCACCGCAGAATCCCGACACCTTTTCTATGGCCAGTAACTTGCATATAAGCCTTCAAAATGGGGACATTTGATTTTCTGAGTTCTGGTCCCATAGAGTTTCATTAAGCTCGAAGTTCGAGTTTAACCGTTTTCCATGTCCTAAAGTTCGAACTCGAACTGAACTCAGGTCTGTTGGGACCATCACTACTCAGCAGCAGTCTGCATGTAATAGTACAATTACATGCAGTTTAGGACATCTGATTGCCCCAGGATGCAGGATAAATGTGTCCCATTTGAGACACTTGCGATTCTTGTCACAGAAATCAGTTCGTTCTTGCTGCAAGAGTCCAAGAACGTGGCATAAGTCTCCATATGAATAGGGCCTAAATATAAAAGACGATGATAAGTCAAACATGGAGCAATCTGCTGCCACCTATGGCCAGGTAAAGAAGGCCTTTCCACAAACCTGATCCTATAACATATGTATCACATATTTCAGAATTCTCCTTTTTAAAGGGACATATTTTGGATCCAAATCCATCTGTCTCTTATACTTTAACAACTGCTTTTCTGTAAGTCTAATGTGTACAGATATCTAGTTAACCAGAGCCTGCTGCATAATGATCACTTATTTTAAACACTGGTATAAAGGAAAGGAAGTGGCGCTGCCTGTCAAGTCATATGCAAGTCCAACAAAAAGTAGTAGTTGTTTTAGTATTTATTTTTTGCCAAGATTACAAAGCCCTGATGCTTTAACATCTTTTGGGCTCCCCATTCAACAACTGTTCAACTTGAAATGCTGATTTATAATCCACAATATGCAACTGAACTCAGACACCAAAACCTTATTCATTCCCAGCCCAAGCAGTGTCAAGAGAAATGAGGGGAAGCAGGGACCTATTGCTCTGCAGCAAGAAACTAAGGGGTCTATTCACAAAGCTGCCGAAGGATCTGGCCGTAGCTTCGGCCTAGCAGAACAGCCGAGCCAAATGCCGCTCGGCGGCATTCGGCTATTCTCTCACTGCTGTTCGGGATCTTTCAGAATAGCCCGAACAGCAGTGAGAAGCCTGCCGGAGGTTCAGCTCAGCCGATCCAGATGTTGGATCGGCTGAGTCGAACTCCTTCTGCACTTCGGGTCAGCCGAACATGCTGAGCATGTTCGGGTGATCCGAATCCACACGAAGTAAGCCGATGTACGGCTGATTTCAGCCGATATACGGCTGAAATCAGCCGTACCAGCCTGAAGTGAATAGCCGAACAGTGTTCGGCTCACTTCACTTCTGATCGGTCATTCACTCGGCTGCCCTCGGCAGCTTTGTGAATAGACCCCTAATTGTTCTATTGTCTATAGAAAAAGGTAATGAAGCCTCACCCCTATGTGTGCCACAAGCATTTATTCCAATAGGTTCTGACAGTATGAGTCTTTGGGAATGTGCAGGTGCCCCACCACCCATTTCTCTTGGTGAGACATCTAGCTTTCAATAGTGGCCCTTGAAAGTCAACATTGGGGCTGATTTACTAAAGCAGGTTTTTTCAACCAGGGTGCCTCAAGATTTGCAGTGGCATGCCTTTCCAAGGTAAAATAGGGGCTTCTGGTGTGAAAGTAGGGGGGCACAGGCACCTAATGTAAAGAGGGCTTCTGATGTATGGAATGAGTTCCTTAAAATCCATACCAGACTCCTATCTATGATAGGATAAGGATTCTGGATGCTCCACATGTCGTTTTTTACATTTACTTTGAGAAATACTGTACTAAGGGACTGTTCACTCGGCAAAGGAAGTGTTCTCTTTCCAAGATGAATGCTGGAAAGCTCTGTTCACTTCAGTCATCCAACATATGCAAGCTAATTGAACAATCTAAACTCCTTTCGTAAACCAACTCCACTAAATACTTTAATATAGTTCAGTATTTATGTGACAGTGTCTGTTGCACAAGAGCCAGGAAAGAACGTCAGAGTGGCAGGCAACACAATAGAGATTCATGGCTTGTATTTACCTGTCAAATATTCTAACATAGCATTAGGTTGAGTAAACTCAGACTAAGAGTGTGCAATCTGTGAATCCCTCTGCACACACCGATGATTAGTAGCCATTAATCACTCAAACCCCTGCAATCTTTTCAGCTCTTCTGATAAAATTCCCAGCATTTTTGAGTGTTCCCAGCCTAAGCCGTGGGGTTTGCTTTGTTCAGGTTTGGACAAGATGATTCTGTGATGAAAGCAGGTGGTTTAAAGCCAGTGTAGCATAATCAGCTGACTTCTAAACCTCAACTGCTTCAACTTGTTTGTAGGCACTGATCAAGTAGCAAAGACAACAGAGTCTGTACATTGCTATGGTATTAGAATGAATAATTAATACACACAGAAGCATTTCAAATTCCTAGCAACCTGGTTCACAAGCTGCAGGGGGTATATAGGGGGTGGCCAATCCGAAAGGTCAATGGAGCCCAGACATCACTACTCCTCTCTTATTTAAAAGCTAATCCTATTCATTGATTTTCCCTTGTCTTCTTGGCTGTTTGGACCTCTAGTGGTGTTTTAGGTTTCTCAACAATGAGGCATTTATAAACCACTTTATTAACTTTATTAAAGTTGAACTTCAGACAAATTAATGCAGCCCTTTATTCATTATCACATGGGGGAAGGAGAAGCAACTCAATGAGCCAACCAGTTGTGCGGCAGTGCAAGGAGCATGGGTGAGAGAAGGAGAGAGCAGAGTGACAGATGGATGCACTCATTATACTTTTGTCTGTCCTTTTACTGTCTAGTCACAGGCTGGGAAAGGGACAATTAAGTGCTACTTAGCCACAGCAGAGAAAATTAAAATCTCGTGGCTTGCTTGACAGGACTGTGCTGTGTGAATCCCAGGATGGATGAACAGAAATACAAACCATTTGGCAGGTAGAACTGCACACCTTTATTTATATACATTTCATCTGTGTAATTAGCTGTTTGCCTATAGTTCAGCTCTACGTCAGAATGAATATCAAGACTGACTGCAGATGGGGAGGATCCTCCACAGGGGGAGTGGCTGCATTAAGAGGGGTGGGGTTTAAAGCATATGTTCAGCCACATCTTTTCTTTTAAGTTTGGATAGAGGCTCCGTTACAGAGATTTCCCATCACTTTTGTCCTAGTGACAACAGTTTTACCAGACAGGAAGTGAGGGAAAATCTACAGCAATGATGTAGAAAACAATACAAAGTTGATAGGGGTTCTAGCCTTCCCCTGTTCTACTGGGGAAAAAAAACATTTTTTGCTGTTGGAGATTTATAATCACTTTCTATCTGGTAAAACCATTGTCACCAGTGAAGGAAGTGAAGGTTGATTTCTCTAACCAAAGTCCCAGATATCGGGAAATCGGTAAATAACAGGAGGTCTACTCTTTCCCCACTCAATTTAAAGCCTAAAAAAAAAAAAAAATAGAATGGACAAGCATATACACTTTTAACTTTGCCCAAAGTCTATAGTTACTGATGGGAATTTACTAAGACTTATAGCAGAATTTTTCTTAACCCTTGCAGTGGGGCTACCCCTGTACTGCAAAAGATAAGGGATCGTTTTTGTCTAGGAAGTAAAAAAATTTTTAGATTCACCCAATCCTAGGAGCCGGCTTGCTCTTAGACCGGTCCCTGGAGCCTCTCTCCCCCTCTGCTGCAGCGGTTTAAGGACCCATAAATCATCATTCCATTATGGAGGGCACTTTCGGGAACATTCCAATGCTTTTTTAGCACCTTGAAAGAAAACGAGCACTTAACCCTAGCAGTGTGGGGGTAGCCCCACTGCACGGGTTAAGGACACCTTTGCCTGGAGTTATTTTTTATTGTCCCACGGTGCCTGCATGCGGGTGCACGCCGTCCATATATTTACCTTGTGTCTCTCCTCGTCTCCCGACTGAAAATGTTTTTTTTTAACACTTTTTGCATATATCTACTGCTTACCAGCAGTAGATATATGCAAAAACACCGGAGGGTTTAATAACCCTTTAACTTAACACGCTGAACATAGAAACTGATTGGTTACTACACAGATTATTTAGTTTTAGTAAATTCTCTCCCTCCCCCCGTCTGTGTAGTGGACCTTTAGGGCAATGACTAATGAAGCAGGGATTGAATAGAGAAATGAGAAACACTTTCCATGAACGTAATTATGTTCTAATAAGTTCAATGTTTAGATCAACACTCTTTGCTCCACTCTTTTGCCTGAAGCATGATACATTTCAATACTTTGCTAGCATATGTTACATAAAGAGACACTGTCACTTCGCCCATCCAGTTTTAATTGTTCATTGTTTTTTATAGCCCCAGGCAGCAGCATTGTTCATGCCCAGTGTGCTACAACATGTTGTCACCATCTGAATGTTGGGCTACATCTGCATGACAGATAGGAAACCACCACTTGGAACTGGCCTTTAATTATCAATGCTTTAACATTTGATCCTTAGGTCACTTAGAATCACCCCGCAACAACACCTCAATCTTTTTAAAGCCGTGAACTGTCGATGGAACAGTTTAAAGCCAATCTGTTTCATTTTACAAACTACAGAGCTATAGGATTTCTGTCTTTAGATTGTCCTTCATTACTTCCAGCTGCCCAGATGACAAATGTTAAAGTGGAAGTAAAACATTTTGTAAATGTTCCTTACATATGTGCCCTTCTCCAGCACTGTCGGATCCATCTTCGGTCGTCAGCGCTGTCCCCCACTGCTGCCTTCACCAACAATAATTTCAGTTTCACGGAAGTCCCCTTTGGCCATTGGGTGGCCAGTGATGATATAACTTGCATTTGTGCACAAGAATTACATCCTCTCTGGTACTCAACCCATTCACGGCATCTTAGTGATGCCATGAATGGGTTGAGTGTCTATACTGCACAGTGCATGCGCATACAGTGTACACAGACAAAAATATCACCAGAGGAGAGAGATAGAATTTTTTGCCAAAAGAGAATTTGCATGTCCATTCTGTCAAAAATTCCTACCTCCCAGCCATTATTTATTTTATTGATTTTACTTCTGTCTTAAAGCTGAAGTTTAGTCATTTTATTTTTGGGGGGGAATGCAGCACAAAACACATTAGTTACATGTGAAGGTGTGTTTCCCAATTCCTGCAGGCTGATGCTACTTGTGAAGATCCTCCCTTCATGCCGCCTTCATAGCCACTGGATTTTGCCCTGAGCGGCAATCTTCCGGTGCCGTATGGGTTAACAGTAGACGCTGCTAGTGTCAAGAGTTGTGTGGCTCGCCCGCCCCTTCATGCCCTCTCCTCCATTCAAAGAACTTGTTTTCTACTATTCTCCCACAATGCATTGTGTTCTGTGAATGGAGGAAGAGTGGATGAATGACAGGGTCTCCAATGCCCAGTCACAGCACATGATACATTGTGGGAGAAACGTAGTACAAGTTCTCTGAATGGTGGAGAGGGCATGAAGGGTTGGGTGAGTGGTGTAACTCTTCATGCTAGCAGCAGCAGCTGCTGTTAACCCATACAGCACTGGGAGATAGTTGCTTAGGGCAATATTCGGTGGCTATGAAGATGCCATGAAATGGAGGATTTTTACAAGAAGGAGATGGGACACAAACCTTTGCACTTAACTAATGTGTTTGGTGCTGTATCTAAATTTTAAAAATTGTGAACTTCAACTTTAATATGCCAACGCTTTCTTATTATCATAACTCAAAGTGTTGTAGAGCATTTAAGAGAATAAGTAAGAATTTGGCATACCATAGAAAATCTGGTTTGCCAGTTAGTGAATTATTGCCACAATAAAACTGGAATTATAATGCAGAAGAATGTTGGGGTGTTGCCAAGTAGATAATATGTCTTGCACATTTCTATGACAGGTAGATAAGTAAAACGAGACTGAGGTCTTGTTCACTCCACCACGTGCATAACACATGTATGTGTGCTGCAGTGCGTTGCCATTTATTGTCAATTACACCACAATCCACATCCATAGTGTGCCGTACTGCAACTGTGCTATAATACACCAGAACACACAGATGCTAATTGCAGTGCTTTGTGTTTTAAAAAATCGTGCAGCTCCTACTTTTGTGTCCATTGAGGTGAGTTGACAGCCTGTTTAAAATGAATGGGTGCCTAATTGAGTGTACCCTAACTGCTTGATAAAAGAGACACTGACACCTACAAAAACATGGGATTCATCGCATAACACACAATAACAGAACACCTCTGTTCTTCTTCACAATGAGATACAATCTACTTTGGGCTGTGCTCTGTATGCATCACAGCCTAAATCTATCTTAGGCTCATTTATATATAATCAGGGAAAGCTACCGTGGTCACCACCCATGACCCAGAGAAAAGAGGAGTGCACATTGCTACTAAAGGATAAATAAAGTAATAATAACTTACACAGTATAGCTTAGTGAATTGACCCTATAGTGAAATTAACAGTGTATGTGAAAGTAAATGCTGGTGCTCGGAGGTCAGTTTATTAAGAAACATGGTTGCCATGAGTTACTATAGCCATACACCAATTCTGAATCTATAAAAACATTTTAAGGATAACTCATTGGAGGAAACTTTGTGTAGGCTCTTATGTTCTGGAGCAGACTGGTGAATTAATTAGCTCTGTGTTATTCAGCTTACTGGAATGTGGTGTAAACTTGGCTGGGGAGGTCAGGATGTCACAATGTCTGAATTTTGGATTTTATGCTTCTCATTTTACATGGACACAGTAGCTAAACGGAAAAATGAAGAATTGTTGAAACTGGCGAAAAGGTCACTGAAAATGGCAATGTGGAGCTTTTTTTTGATCTAGTCCATGAAGGTCTTTTCTATCAGAACTGCTCCAAGGACAATGGCCACATAGAACTGCAGTAGGGTAGTGTCTCAATTTGTGGTTTCTGGTTTGAAAATATGCAGCTCCAGACTTCAGCCCCATTGCAAAAAGACACATTGTTACACATTTTTACAAGACAGAATATGGAGACTGAAAGCATCGTTTGTCAGAGCACTTTTTGAAGCCCCTTTTCACATTGAATATGGCTAGTTTAGGTTACTTAATGAGGGGTAGAAGCTTGTGTTTGGCAAAGCATAAGGCATACATACTTTACTGGGTAGGGATTTTTGCATGAAAGGAAGTGTTTGTTAATAGGGTGTGGGGTCTTTTCATATGACAATGTGATGCTACTTAATTGATAATAGGGGCTTGTAGATGATAAAGTGACACTTAACTGGCACTGCGTACTTGTGTACGACAAGGGAATAGTACTTAAATTGGGGGTAGGTTCTTAGGTATGAAAAGGTGATGGTACCTAACTTGTGCTAGCAGCTTGTATTTGATAAGAAGTACGTACAGTGACTCTGTCATTATTGTCAAGAATTAGAATGGCTGTCATTGCTGGCCTTCTTCTATAAATGCTAGTTGCCTGACATTAGTTGTTTTGAGTCACATACCTAAAACATTCATGTTCAAAATGAGTGTAAGCAAAGTGCCAGAATCCCTCATATGTATCATTTTCAGAAAGAATGGTGATCAATGGCAGCCTCCATGATTCCTTCATGACAGGTGTACTTTAGAGGCTTGTGAATGACAAGGCAGTGATACTTAACTGATAGTGTGAGCTTGTACATGACAAGGCAATGGTAATTAACTGGGGGTAGAAGCTTGTGTATGACATGGGATAAGTGCTTAACTGGGTATAGAAGTTTGGGTATCTCATATAGGCACTTATGTGGGTTGCATGGGACAAGGCATGGTCATGTCTTTTGGGATTGGATCTTGTGCATGGCAAGGCAATGGTAATTATTGGCAGCAGGTGCTCGTGTATGACAGAATAATGGTACAAAATTAGTGGTAAGGACTTGCGTATGACAAAGCAATTGGGAAAAGGGGATTAGCTATTACAAGGCAGTTGTTCTTAATTGGGAGTAAGGGTTTGTGTATGACAAGGCAGCTGTAGTTAATTGGGGGCAGGGGCTGGTGTATGGCAAGTAGTAGATACTTTATTGGCGGTAGAGACTTGTGTATCAGAAGGCAATGGTATTTAATTGGTGGTAACATTAATTGTGCTTTGGCTATGAAATGAGAATACGTTTGTCCTAAAATTGCACAGCATATGGTTTCCAATACAGTCCGCCATTAAATTGGCTATTTGGAAACCCTTAAGCATAACATCAGTACTGAACTTCAATCAATACTAATAATAGTGACAATTACACTGGGCTCATCCACCAGCTTTAACTCCACATTGTTAGTGGCATGTAGGGTGTTGAAACAGAGGCTCTTTTTTCCTCTTGGTGCAAGAGTAAAGATCCCCATTAGCTTCCCATAAGGGTTCAGAATGATACAAAAAAATCTCAACTGTTGCAAAAATCTTGGTATAACAGCAGTTTTCCTAATGATCACTTACAAGTATTGGCAGGCGTGATTACAGATTTTCTATGCACCAGATATATCGAACTGACACTAAGTGAACATTATTTTAACTGGACTTTTAGATGCTAGACTATGGATTATTACTCGTTATTGCTACACAGAGCAACTGTTTATTTTTCTACAACAGGGAGAATCTTTTTTAGCATCTACTTTTACACTATGAGCTAAAGCACAAGTAAAACAAACTCGTACACATAACTATACAAATGCTAAACCACTTACTACAAATAATGATTACCTAATATATTATATATAAAATTATATCTCCCATTCCATTTGCTTACAATAGCAAATATATTATCTAACAATTGCTTAGTGCAGCAGAATGTATGTGAAGGTTCCATACAATCATCCTTTTTGTTATATTTGTAATAACTCACTTTTTGTTGCATAGCGTTTCCTGCGCTGGTTCACATAAAGTGGTCTATTAAACAGCCGTTTTGTTTCGCTATTATCTTTCATTCCACACCGTGGTAAGTGCATCTGGTGTAGTGTGGCTTCATCCAGGTCTCCAGTGACTGGAAGGTGCGATGATTGCTGGAAGTCTCTGCAATATATAAATGCAATTAACCAGCTAGAATAAGAATCTGAAAGCACACTCTGTTAAATTATCAAATAACCAAAATTTACATCTGAAAAGTTATGTGTTGATGCTGATAAACACTCACGGTGCATCTTTCTCAAGCTAAACAAAGCACTAAGAAATAAATAAATAAATAACATAAAAAAGCCTTAAATTCTAGGTCACAACAAGTAACTAAGCAAATATCCATGTCATGCAAGTTCATGTCATCATGTTGGTCATTCTAAATCAATCAAGATACAAAGAAAGAAAGAAAGTAAATACAATGGCAAAGTGCAGCAATCAGCTGAAACTTCCTTTTCATTAATCCCACTCTGTTAAATAGAAATATGACTGTTATGAGGTATGGCACTTTGTTCTTCAGCTTTGTCCATTATACTATATACAGCCTTATAGTGTCTTTATACTGTAGGTCATAACAAAACATGAACATTAATATGGAGGTGTAATCCTGCCCCTCACCCCTCCTTGTGACTTTAACAGCCTCCACTTTTCTAGGTAGGCTTTCCACAACAATTTGGAACATGTCTGAAACTTGTGCCTATTCAGTCAAAAGGGCATTTGGGAGGTCAGGTACTGATGCTGGACAAGACCTGGCTCACTATCAACGCTACAATCCCAAAGGTGTTTAATAGAGTTGAGGTCAGGGTTCTGTGCAGACCACACCAAACTCTGCAAAATAAGTCCAAAAAATACAAATAATAATCATTATCTGTTTTGCCTGAGGAAGGGACTTTGCTGTTCCGAAACGTCGCTCTGATGATGTGACACCTTTGCAGTCAATAAACATTGACTTTTCTGCATGCTGGAGTGCTTGTGACCTTTTTTGTGTTTTTTGGACTAATGGGTTCACAGACATAGGCGTGCTGTAACAGAAAAGGGTCATTAGGCTGTTCCCACAAGACTGGAAGCACACAATTGTCCAAAATGTATTTGTATACTGTAGCATTAGCAGGACCTTTCAATTAAAACACCAGAACCTAATGATTTGAAGGGCTGTCCACATACCTTTGGTCATATAGTAGTAGATGTGATGGTGGTCATGTGTTCACAAGCTGATGACCACATTGTGTATATAAAGGACAACTTTAGTAACATTTCTTATATTAGGCACCAATTAATATTACAAAAGATTTTAATGTATTGAAAAATTCACAAGCAGAAAGAATGTCTCCTAGTCAGGGATATACTGTACATCTTTCCTCCTACATCTCTTGGCAGTTATCAGGTCCTTATGTGGCTGAGTCTCTTCCCTCGCACACAGCTGGTCAAAGAATGCCCCTTTATTGTGCCAAATTAATTGCAGCTGTTCTTTGCTCTGGGCTAAAATTCTATATATACAGTAAAACATATCCAGCTAAGAAAAGGCACACATTATGACCAGCAGGAATCTTCCCTTTAGAAACAGATTTCAAATTTATTGACCCGCGAGTACAGTTAGAAACATTATTTCATATATTTCGACATATCTACGGCCATCTTGTGACTACAAATTATCTCAGGGATTATGGTCATAAAGGAAAAAAGGAAAACACAAATTTGTAGTACTGCTAGTTTCCTCAGTCAGTCTTGGATGGTTCAAGATGTTCAATGACCACTGGACACCTGCACAGCCAGTTTTAAGTATTATTTCCATGCCTTCAATATTGCTCACAACCCTGCCTCCTGAAAAATATAGATCCAAGCCAACAATTTTTATGGAATAAATATGTTACATATACACAAGATAGCTGCAACTGGAGAAAATGGAAACATCAAAACACAAAGCAAACGTTATTAAAATAGAATTGATTTGCTCAGAAGTTCTTTCAAGAATTAATATTCCTCATTGTGTTACCATTCACAACACATACAGAATTCAGAGAATGCAGTATAGTCACAGTACGACCACTCACAACCACTGGATCTCTAGGTGGTGAGGTAATTGTTGGTGGTTGTATAAATACCCCCAACAGTCAGGAACACTGCCGTAGTTACATATACCGTGTTTCCCCGAAAATAAGACACTGTCTTATATTTTTTCCCCCCCAAAAAACACACTAGGTCTTATTTTCGGGGCATGTCTTATTTTTTTCCCCCCATTGAGCCACCCCTCCACATACTTTTTTTCTACCATAATTTAAATAATAGAGATAAAATATGCTGTGGAGGCTGAGGCACAGAGGTGTCACACAGAGCAGATATATGGAATGTACTGTATCACACAGTACCTGAAGGCTGCAGCTGTCCTAGAGCTCTCCTCTTTGATGCCGTCCAGGGAGCCACCTCGTCGCACGGACCAGTCAGAAGTTCCCTCACCTCCCCTGACCTCACTCCGACCCCACTGGCCATGCCGCTGCCTGCTGAGAAATGTAGTTTTCAGCTGGCGCTTTCTATGTACCGTAAAAGCCGAACTAGGTCTTACTTTCGGGGTAGGTCTTATTTTTGGGGAAACACGGTATATATGAGATACTTAAAACTGGGAAAACCGAGGAAGCCAGCAGGTAAGGGGAGCTTATTAAAGTGTATCTATAGCAAAACCTATTTTTGTTTGGTTTTGCACAGAATAGAGAACAGTTAGAACCTATGTCAGGTTTTTATTGATATTTGTGTCCCTACTGAAGTTTACACTCTATGTAAAGGGAAATCAAAAATGGTACAGTGATCAAACAACCAGACGGGAAATCTTCCAATGGGGGCACCTGTTGCGGTGACAACTGTACAAAAGGGAATTTTTACTCACTTCTTGTTTGGTCTCTGCCTTTCCTGCAGCTAAAACTTATAACAAGGGTTAGAAAACTTTGATCTTTTTTTTAATGCTGCTTGTGCCCCTATTGGCGAGATTTTCCCCTACTTCCTGTCACCCGTTTATGACAAACTGAAACACTCTTACTGGGACAGAAAATCTACCCAGTGGGGGGCACAAGCAGCATTAAAAAAAAAAAGTCAGTTTCTAATCCTTCCTCAATCCATAAAAAAAAAGATTTGACTGCAGTTGGGCTTTAGTAGGAACAATAAGATCCCTATTTTAAGCCCTTCTCGGGTAGTGTTGCTTGTTGGTGGCTGTTTAAACAATCAAGAACTGTGTAGCTGTTACATATACACAAGATAGCTGGAAATGGAGAAAATTTAGTGATTCCGCATTAAGGAGAGTTCCAAATCTCTAGACAGTTTATTAATAAGATTATAAAACATGAAGATAATCATAACATCACCACTGCAGACATTCACAAGGGATTAACCAGGAGGCCTAAGCAAGAATAAAAAATAAGTGCAAAATGAAAGTTTTCTACAGACTAGCTGGAATGTGGAAAAGTAGTAGGAGTGATTGCCAGGGATCAAGCACAGGTGAAAGATTGCAGCAGTCGGTAAGGTGTCATGATGTATATGTACTAAGTAGAAAGATAAAAATGAGAAATACAGATACAGCATAGAAATGTTGGCACCAGCATTGATTACTGTAAATAATGTATACTCCCTCTTCACAGGCTTCCAGCAAAAGCCTTTTTTTGGTATCAAAAGTCAGGAAATAACCAAATGCAAATCATTTTAATATATATTAAGAATACATGTATAATGTACTGTTATAAAAACAAGTTAATGCTGCATATTTCTTTTTCCAGGGCTGGACAAATCCCAGTAGCCAGGTTACCAATGCTCTTTAAAAATAACAGCTTGGGCCTAACATTTGAGGTTTCCTCTAGTTGTTGTCAATGGAGCTGGCTCCTAAAAAATCCTGATGACTCCTAGATTCCAAATTAATTAGTCCACCCCTGTCTTATACATTTTATTTATCACCACATATAATGAATGCTAATGTGCTTTTTGCTTGCAATATAAGAAAGTTATACAGTGAACAACATTTGTAACCACTTGCTGTCCGATGCAATTTCTTACTATTTGTGCACACATGATAAAAATCAGAATTTGTGGCTGTAAAGCATATTTGTGGCTATAAAACATATTAAAACAAAACAACTATATATTTTCTGAAAGCAGAGGCACTGTAGAAGAAAAAAAATGCTAGTTGCAATTTTGTATGTTGCACGGTATTTCCGCAAATGTTTATCAAACCAGTATTTTTAGGATAAAATAAAATTTAGTACACAGAAAACAGAATATAATACCCAATTTTTGGTAAAATGTCAAGCCTTAAAATTGCATGCACCCATGAAACGGCAAAAAACTACAATACCCAATATTTCCCACAGGTGACATTTTAACTCACTTTGACGATCGTGGCGATATGTAACATGCGGGGCGCTATTTTTGTATTTGCACATAGGCACACCCGACGCGTGTTTGCGTTTGTATGTGGGTGTACATGGGGACAGGGGACAGGGGACTTTCAAAAAAAACTTTTGAATTTGTAAATTTTTTTATATGATACTTTAATTTATTTTATACTTAACTTTATTGCTATCACATAGGTGGCTAACAAGCCCCCTACGAAATAGCAAATATGATGTGGCAGGCCCTCTTTATGGAGACATCAGGGGTCTTTCAGACCCCTAATGTCACCTAAGGACCCCAAAGAAGCTAATGAAGCAACAATCTGCTTCACCAGGTTCTTCTTTTGGCTCCAGAAGCCGGAGAATGTAAACAGTGACATCGGAAGTCATGTAATACACATCACTTCCGGGTCCACTGATCGAAGGAGAGATCAGTGGTTAGAAATGGCCCACATGGGGAAAGCGGAGCCCGGGGTAGCCAGCGGCAGAGGGGGGGCACACATGGATCGATTGTACCTGAATAGCCAAAACGGTACCAAGAACACGGCTGCGGCTGTGTTCTTGGTATAACCGCTTTAGGGGGAGGACGTGTATATACATGAACCCGCCTTTAGTGGTTAAAAGAGAACTAACAAGGGAGTAAAATGTACTCTTCCCAATAGTTTGAGCTGGCATGCAACACTGCAGCTGATACACGCTGGCTCATAGTTCGGGAGCTGAGTGATCACAAACCGATGATCGCTCAGCTCACAGCTTCTCACTGCAGGGATTCTTCACACCCACTCTCTGTTCCTCCAGCGCTCATTGGAGGGACAGACAGGGGAAGGAGCAGGCTCAGCTGGCACTGGCTCTAGAAAGGCAGGGCCAGCTATCAATCAGGTAGCTGGGTGGATCTTTTCCACCTACGTCGCAGCTCTGCACTGTCCTCATATAGCGGGCAATAGACTGCTATATGCTGCGTTTGGCTCACAAGAGGACATCAGTAAATGTAATCCTGTGACCCAAAAGAGAACTAAAGCCAAAACAAACATTTGGCCATAGTTGTCTTTTTTTTAAAAAGTCAAAGTATTGGTGATCTCTAAAAAGAGAGTAAAAAATCATGTATCCATAATCTCAAATAATGCTGTTTTTTAAGCTTCGCTGACTGGTGCTTCAGATTCTGGCGCCCTCAGCCTTTTTGTGCACTTGCATTCAGTAAGATAAAACAATCTCTGAAGACCGGATCACACTGATAAAGCGGCAGAAAAAATAGACATGACAATGACTCTAAAGCTAGAGAGTGTATATATGTATATATAT
>NW_017306793.1:428478-455066 GCF_000935625.1 Nanorana parkeri | reverse complement strand
TATATTTTCACACTCACGGACAAAAATATTGGCACCTCTGCATTTCTGTCAAATAATGCACCACACCGCGCAGACAATTGTTGCAATTACAAATATGTTTAGGCATTCTCATGTTTACTTCTTTTGTTTGTATTGGCATGAAAAAGAAAAAAAAAAGCCAAATCTGACACATTCCACACAAAACTCAAAAAATGGACTGGGCAAAACTATTGGCACCCTCAATATTTGGTAGCACAGCCCTTGGAAAACAATTACTTAAATCAATTGCTTCCTGCAACCATCAATGAGGTTCTTACACCTCTATACAGGAATTTTGCAGTTATTTACAGAAAAAAAGTCAGATTGCACACCGCAAGCTTCGATTAAAAGTTTTTTGTAGCACACAGGTACACATCTTCCCATCGTGGATCCTCTTCATGTCTCACCCAATAATGGGCTTAGTCATAGAGAACAGAATTACCAATAGGCTAAGAATGAGTGACAACGACTGCTGTGTACTTGTAGTTAACTTTAACAATCTCCTGATAGCAGTTTACTGATGGCATATTTCAGCAGGAGTCTCAGGCACTGCCCTATTAATCTAAATGGCCTAGGTCTATCTAGCCTGTCCAATATTCTGGCATGGCTGTAAGCAATAAAATCCCTGTTACGCACTGGTTTACTGGTACCATTGGCCTAGAACCTAAAAAGTTTAAAAACTGCAAAAAATGTATCTAGAATTGTTTTGGGACTCAAACCACTGCACAAAAAAAACATCCACTTACAAGTAGAGTGAAAAAATACAGGGAAACAGTTGCCAATTAAAACAGACTTAATAGGTTGGAGTTGATGGACATATGTCTTTATTCAACATCAAATACTATGTAACTATGTAACTCCAGAAGCTGCATCCCTTGCCTGAAGAAGAAACTGTTGTGGATTACCTTTTCAAACTAAGAGCCATAAAATCCCATCATATCTATTTACCATGGTAATCCCGTCATTTTCTGGTAAGGGGGTTCAATCAGTCAGGCATTTCCTGACTGCAGGAATAAATGTCTATGATTAATGACCAGCAGGGAGCTGCCACTCAGGAACTGGAGACTCCTAGTGCTGGGGCTAGAGTAACTAAGCCCTTAGACCTGTAGGGCATGTGTACCATTATCACAAAAATATTGTATTCAGATAACTGTATATAATTAATACTTTTAAAAATAGCATTCCGCATTTCTCCATATTTCCATTATTTTTTATTTCACAGGCCTTTATTTTTGACTCTACATTTACACGCAGACCAAGTGGTCTACCAAAAGTGGCACTTAAAGGGGTTGGGACAAACTATAACACTGCCAGGGGGGGCTTACAAGAGTCACCTTTTATTCACATGGTTTAAATATTCTAAATATATTTCTGAAACTGCTCAGGCACCAATAGCAATGTTATAGTTAATCAAAATCCCTGTCACCGCATATTTTGCCGGACAGCTTGACCTGCATATCAATGGGGAGAAAAATTAGAAACAACAACATGTGAAATAAAAAAGGAATTGTTCATATTTCGACTTTTATTGCTATCTCTCACAAAAGTAACTTTTTATATTAGGGTGTGAGGTCCTGACCTCAAATTTAGGGGGAAATAAACCTGCAAATAAAATGATGGTGCTTTGATGTGTTAAAAACATTGAATGGTGTTGTTTGTTAAATGCACAAGTGACTTAACTCAAAGAACTGATGAGTATATTCAAAGCCATAATTAAGTGATTTTTTTTGAAAAGCAACTTCCAGCTGCAGAACACATGAGGAGAGAGAATCAGTATTAAGTAGTAACCAACTGAAGGACAAAGATCTACTGTAACCACTGCTTTGCCTTTTAAATGAAGTCAATCTGGAGGTTCTATGCATATGGTCAATGTCTCATTACCTTATTGCCACTGCAAGCTGTGCTTCACTGTAGTCCCATTGTTCTTCTTTAAGGTAGCCATATTTCATAAGATAAGTCTAGAAAGTAAAGAAATTATTTTATGACAAAGGACATAACTTTTGAACATAAAAATACACTGGCCAGTAGTAGGCATATGCTGAAGTTGGACCATATTTACCTCACACCACTATTGCTCATCACATGCGACAAGGGTAGGCATGGCTAAACCAGTGTGATTTGGTTAAAAAAGCATGGTAACATTGAGCAAGGTTTGATTACCATTATGGTAACTAAATGCTTTTTTTATACCAGGGAACTACACTGCTTGGCCAAAAAACATGTCACATGCTCTAATATTTAGTTGGAGCGCCTTTTGCTTTGATTACAGCACGTATTCACCATCATTTTCATAAGCTTGAGTAATATCACAACTAGGGATGCACCGATACCACTTTTTTAAGACCGAGTACGAGTGCCGATACTTTTTTTCAAGTACTCACCGAAACCAATTACCGATACTTTTTCTTAAAGGGGCAGGTCACATTTTTTCTAAAGCAATTCAAAATAATGATTTTAGGTCAGTTTCTTCATATTATGAAGAACATGAACATGAAATTAATATTTATCATGCCATTGCTAATGCTAACTAAGGCTTGTATCACCCCTAGTGGGGAAAATAGATGAGCACATGTCCAGACTCCAGATTCCAGAACACTGTATTGTATAGGGTGGCACAGCCATATCCAATTCTGCATACCTGGCTTTATATTATACATGTTTTATAATATAAAGCCAGGTATGCAGAATTTGATATAGCTGTGCCACACTATACAGTGTTCTGGAGTCTGGACATGTGCTCATCTATTTTCCCCACTAGGGGGATACAAGCCTTAGTTAGCAATGGCAAGATCTACTTATTAATTTCATTATTTAATGTCTTTTTTAAAAATATTATATAAAGTTAAACAACATTACAGGCATATATTATTTTTGTTCCATGTGCCCAGCCCCCATGCGGTGCTGCAGTACTAATAGAAAACGATTTTGTTTCTGCCTGGAGATCCGAACCATTTAAATTACCCTTTATCTAATTTTTGTCAACCAGATCCGTAACCAAAATGAACCCTATATACAAAAAAGATAAACCAGCTAACAAGAGTTGCTGGTTTAAAAAGGGTTAACAGAGGATTGGGACAAGTATTCCAATTACAAAAAGAGTTTAATTAGATAAAATATCAGTTTTGGACATAAATATCATATCACTAACTGGTTTAAAAAAAAAAAAAAAAAAAAGCATGACATACAATTATAAATCTTCAGGTACGCAGATCTGTTTGTATAATGTGCTCTCATTCATATATGCTAATCAGCTGACACCAAAGGATAATACGTTTCATATAACGTATTATCCTTTGGTGTCCGCTGGTATCTGAAATACACGTACTAATCTCCAGTGGGAAAAACAAGGAAGTTACATAGTAGCACCTTCTTAAAAAATCAGTTCATTTCCCACATGGTTTCAGAATTTTTTTTGCTGCCAACAACCCTCTTTCGATTCTAGCCCATCATGCACAGACCAATGTTGATTTTGATAATCGTTTGATAGCAATTCTAACTCACCAAATCAACAGAATGGATTTTCAATTGCGCATGTGCAGTGTTTTTGTTGCCATTTTCTGGGGTACGAAAACGCCACTAATCCATGGATTTCCATACGATTCAAAAAAGGTTTTCTAGCCTCACCCTCCAAGAAAATTTGGCCAGGACTACAGTCAAAAATTTTTTTTTTAAATGTTGGGTTTCCATCGACTGATCGATCATTGTTCGAAAGGCCATTCGTGGACGATTTCCGAACTAGAACCATTAGGTGTATGGGCACCTTAAAGCAACACCTATAGCTCTTATCTATTTGCTTAACTAAATCCAGGTGTTGACCTTTTTTTTGGCCAAGCAGTGTATGAGGAGAAGTCATAGCTTATAACTTCCAAAAGGGATGTATCACAGAATAAAAGTTGCACATTTGCTGAACATATCTCATTATTTTACTTCAAAGAAACTCCAGATCGCGCACAACACAGCAAGTAACTTACTCTCCTACTACAGATAGCAGTGCCGAGACACCCAAAATGGGGAATGGACATCCAGACAGTGCTAATGATTACATTTGAATAACACTGTTGGAAGTACACTTGGACAGCGGGCATGGTAGGCTGGGCCCCAAGCAGCCACCACAGCCATTTTTCTGCTACTGTTTGCAAGTATGAGAAAATTCCAGCTATTGAATATTCTTCAGTCTAAAATGTTTTTTTGTACATTCACAGACACTGCATAAACCCACATAGGTTTGCCAGTAAAATCTGCCTCTGTATAAATGCACCGTATATACCGTATAGTTTGTGTTTGTATAGAATGGCTCTCTTTGTTTACATGCATCACTTAGAGAAGATTGGCTAAAATAACCTCCTTACTTCAACAGATCCAGACAATAAGCGTAGGAATTTCACACTTGTCAGAGCCGTTTCATTATGTCTAGTGCCAACTGCAAGTCAACGGGCTACATGACTCCTGCCATTTTCCAGGATACTGGCAGAGACAGGGGGAAATTAGGATTTTCCTGCAATTTGAATACGGAGCCAAGAAACAGACTAATGTATTTTGTATCTTTTGTTTTCTGCAAAACATTAAACAAAGAAACAGTTTCCTCAGCAGGATGCCCAGTTAGACCTAGGTGGTTTGTCACAAGAGGATATTGCTTTTTGTTGCTACCAAACAATAAATATGGCAAATGCTTAACTTCTGTATTACATAATACTGTTATAATGTTGCTGTTATATGGGAGTCAATAGGATGTACTGTACAAGAGGCAATGCGCAGCTTATTACAACAATCACCCAAAAAATGTTTTTTAACAATCCAGTAATTTGAATTGAATGGGGATCCAAGTTGTTATTTAGTTGATAAAGGTTACACTTCTTTCAACTATTTTACAGCTGAATACATCAGGACGAGTTTTAGGGGTAATATATAGTAATTTGCAAGCATTACTTCAATATTAGTTACCAGATTAGTATAAGTGCTTTTGTTTTTTGAACCAGGCAGGGCCCTCAGACATATGACCCATTTAAAGAGCTATCCCTCTCAAAGAAGCCCACTGTTTCCTTTAAATTGGACCTGATCATAATCCCCAACAACAGTCTACGAAGACATGAAAATTTAGTTTAATGTATATCTAAAAGTAAAATGTTTTACTTTTTAAAGATCTGGATAGAGTGGTAAAAAATTGGAGCCCCTATCGGTGTCCCTGCTATGGAGATTCACTCTCTAATTTACCTGGTGGTCTTGTGTTGGGAGAGAAAGTGATGGGATAGTTGGCTTTAAAAAATAAATAGATGAAAAATCCTCCAATGGGGAAATGGAGCAGTCCATAAGGCTGAAATGATTTTCTACACTGTGAAGTTTACTCTGGAATGCTGATTCTTTTTTTACTACAGTTTTGGGTAACCTCAATACAGCTACACCCTCCTCCATGAAAGTTTGTCAATCACCATACTGCCATTGTACAGAAGAAACACCCAGACAACCTATTGATCAAGATTACAGATTCATAACCTCAGTAAAATTGTTGTGTTATCTGTAGCCCTTTTAAAAACAGCTTGCATGGACTGCAGTGACAAGCACTAACTTGAAGGATAGCTATGAAACAGACTGTACATTACACTAATGACAATGTGCTTTTGAAACATTGCCAGCAAAGCATAAGTCATCAGACATTTACTATATTGGTAAATGCAGATCAATATGCCTAAAGGGAATATGAAAGGATATAAATATGGGGAGCGGTCATTGCTGGTTTGTTTTTCCACTTTTGGGATTTAAGAAAACCCCAATGTATGTCTGTTATGAGTTCCTATTCACACAGCAAAAAAAAAAAAAAAAATATATATATATATACACAGGTGAAACTCGAATAATTAGAATATCGTGCAAAGTTCATTTATTTCACTAATGCAACTTAAAAGGTGAAACTAATATATGAGATAGACTCATTACATGCAAAGCAAGATAATTCAAGCCGTGATTTGTCATAATTGTGATGATTATGGCTTACAGCTCATGAAAACCCCAAGAACCCCAAATCCACAACCTCAAAAAAGTAGATTATTACATGCAATCAATAAAACAAGGATTGTACATAGAACAATATCGGACCTCTGAAAAGTACAATCATGCATATGTACTCAGTACTTGGTTTGGGCCCCTTTTGCAGCACTTACTGCAATTACTTTTGCACGATATTCTAATTATTCGAGTTTCACCTGTATATATTATTACTATTAACATTTGAATGCAGAAGTCATCTCATTAAAGATTACATGACCAAATGGCTACAATTGCAATGACTTGATCAGTACTGTAGGGAGGCAGATTTTTTTTTTCCAGAAACAGTATTTAACGTTTATTTTTATTTTTACTTAAAAAAAAGTAATAAATGTAAAATGAGTTTAGGCTGCCTTTGTTCATCTACTTTAAAGTCTCAAATGTTTTTACATATAGCTACTACTAGCAAGCATTAGCTATATGCAAAAACATTAAAAAAAGTTATCAAATAGGTAAATACTTACCTCTGTCTCCGCTGCTTGCTTGCGTCTGCAGCATCTAGGTTCCCCGAACGGCCATGCAGGAGGATGTGTGTGGGCACATGCGCAGTGGAGATCACTGGCCAGGAGAAGAGGAGATACTCAGTAGAAATCAATGCATGCAGCCATGAGCGTGCACATAGGACAGGTTCCATGGGGCAAGAAGACACAGCAGTCTGCGCTGTATCAGTTGACCGACACCAGTGCTGGAGGGACTGCTGAAAACTGCTGGAAGGAAGATGATGTTCAGATCAAGAGGCATCACTTAAGGTAAGTCCTTACAGCAGAATTAGAATGGGGGAAAAAAATGGAGGGTTTAATGTCACTTTAAGTCCCTGACCTGGAGCAAGTATACAGGAGTTCTTACATTATTCAGCCTTCACCACTGCATACCTTTTGCATGTGAGTGATTCAAAGTATGGAAGCCAGAGACAGCTAGAATTTTAGAATGGAGGTCAGCAAAGGAAGTACCATATTTCTCTCATAACAGACAATCTTAAAAGCAAACTTGGCATTATGATTAGTTTTTGAAAACGAAATATTGGTACATAACAACAGCTCTGAAATATACACTTTCCATGAAGTATACAGAAATTAACTTTCCGGTCAGTCTCTGCTAAGGTACAGCCTCACTGGATCCCACAATGCAGGCCTGAGCTGTGACTTATAGGAAAGTCATACTGCAGGTGCCACGGATTTGGAGGTTCCTAGGGTATGTCAGCACCATATGTTAAGAAACTGGTAGTATTTACTGACAAACAGTAGAGCCTGCTGTCAAAGTGTAAAGAAAGTTTACAAAGCTTATCTTAATAACAGATTTGCCTAAACTCATCTTACCTGTAAGAGTTAAACCAAAATAAAAAATATATACTTAAAATAAAATCACAAATTAATTTGCATCCCACATTCTGTATATATAGTTATAATATTCTAAATTCCAGAATTAGGGCTAGTTCACACCAGCCCCAGTGTGTTCCAGCACGATTCGGTGTGCACTGCATCGCATCCCAGCCGGCTCACTGTGCTCTGGGGCGGGAGGGGGCGTGGCGGTGCATTGAAGTCAATGGTACCGCAGCCACGCCCCCAGCTGCAGTGCGATCGCCCGCACCGTAACTCGTGGCACTTCAATTGCTGCGTTCCGGTCCAAAAAAATGCAGCATGCACTATATTTTCTGATTGCACCATACCGGAATGGAGGCATTGATGTGGCATGGGTTCTGGTGCAGGCAAATGCACTGCGGCCGGGGGGAGCGGCTGCGGTGCTATTGACTTCAATGCAGTGGCTGGTGTGAACTAGCCCTTAAGGTGGACAGATGAAAATACAATAGGGGGAATTTCTCATAGCAATCGCGACCGTTTTAGCCTCTTCAGATATTTTTTTTTTAATGTGCAAATCTGTTTAGCCGCTCCTTTTAACATGTTCACCTGTTTTGACCAGAGCTTGCACTATTTTCCGATTGCACGTGTTTTGCAAAAGTTTGCAACTGTTTACATCTTCACTTGTTCTGGGCTGTCTGAAACTGGAGCATCACCTAACAAAACAATGGCTATGATAAATTCCCCCCAATATGCCTTACAAAAAACTACAACTAGCATCCACAGACAATTAAGATTTCCCCATGCTATTCGGCTTATATTCGGGTCAATACTTTCCCCCAGTTTTTTTTGCTAAAATTAGGTACCTCGGCTTATATTCGGGACGGCTTATACTCGAGTATATACGGTAGGTTGTATTGTTTTTAGGACTGCTACAGCATCCTTTAAATTACTGACAGGAAGCACAGAAACCCATCATCCTTAAGCAGAACTTCGGCCAAAAATAACAAGATAAAAGTTGATCGGCCATTAAAACAAAAAATAATAAGTACTCCTTTTCCAACACACAATGCCTCAGTCTGATATTCATTCAACCCACTTCTTATGAGCCCAGATTGTCCTGAACCCACCCCCAACCTGTGACTGGACAGTGAAAGGAGAAGCAGCACAGTAATGAGCTCATCTCTGTCACTCTGCTTCACCTTCTATCAGCATGCTGTCTGTCAGAACATACATTCGTTGGCTCCCTCCGTTTCTTCTTCTCACACTAGAGCCCTACTGAAGAGGGATTGCAAGAGGCTGATGCCAGGTCAAAGTCCGGTATTTTCACTGCTTTATTTTAAAAAGACAATGATTGATGCATTAATGATCACATGTCTGCATTCATTTGTCTCTATTATATCTGCCTAGATTTCAGCTTTAAGCCTCAGAAATCTCAAGTGTCATTTAATATATTTTGGCAAGTATATCTAAAGTATATCAACATGTTTATATATAAACCAAGCAGAATCAGGGTATACTGGCCCCTTATTGATGGCCTATATTCTTTTTACGCACATGCATAGCACAGCTGTAGTCTCAGAAACTAACTGCAGGTAGTTGCTTGCTTTGTAAGGATGTAATGAAGTATAGTAATTGTACTTTGATCATAAAACTAATCTTTCAGCCTGCTAAAACTAACAGAAAATAATACAATCCCTGCACTATGGCTGATTTTTTTCAATCAATGTTTATTGACATTGAAGACGTTACAATCACTATACAATTCAAGACAAGATGGTAAGGAGGGCCCTGTCCGTGAGGGCTTACAATCTAAAAGGGAGGGAGAAGTGATACATGAGGAGGTAGCTGTGTGGGGATGATTGTTTGAGAAAGTGATTGTTCAGTAGTTAGGTTGGGGTGGGATAGGCTTCCCTGAAGAGATGAGTCTTAAGGGATCTCCTAAAGGCAGTCAGTGTGGGAGACAGACAGACAGACAGACAGGTTGGGGTAGAGAGTTCCATAGAAAGGGAGAGACTCTAGTGAAGTCCTGGAGGCGAGCATGGGAGGAGTTGACGAGGGAGCTGAAAAGCAGGTGGTCTTTTGAAGAGAGGAGCATCTATATGTGTGACACCCGGTACCGGGTGTGTGCATTGATCGGGTCTTTTCTGCCCGTGCGTGCCCGCTAGGGGGCGCGCGCGAGCAGAAAAAAATTGCCGTCCAACCCGCAGATGCTGCAGTGCCGTCCGTCCGTTTTTTTTACTACGGGCAGACGGCAAGAGGTTAACTGACCAAGGGAGGAGGAAATTAATTTTCATTAATTTTGTAAACAGTAAACTATAAATACAACATAGTAACACAATGCATAGTACTATGTGTCCCCAGTTATTTACAAACATGATGTGCCGCGGGCCCCATAGCGACCGTATCGGTCGCTATGGTGGCAGTTCCGCCACTGCTTCAACCGTAGTTTTGCAAAACGATTTCCCTGTTACTGTGTAAAGCAGCCGATACACCCTAGACCAAAAGCGCACAGACCTTGGGACAATCCCACCAAATTTGAAGAAAGGAGCCCTTAACCTGACAACGCCGAAGGCATAGCGGGAACCTAGAGGGCACTGCCTGAGATATACGGAGATAGACATGATATTAGGCTGTATGCTAGTATATTTATTGGGTAGCTCACATCTATATCCATAAAGGATGTAGGTCTAGTCCAGGAGAAATATAATGGTTTCCTCTTTGATGCCTATCCTCAGGAGGGAGATTAGCGTTGTTTGTAGATCCTACATCTTATTCAGCTTGCGGCATGCATACTGCTTTCCTTTACAGACATAAGAAATTGAAGTTCCAGCTGGCGGTGCAGGATCCTGAAACTATGTCCAGTTATTCAGGACATGAAAGGCTTCCTGCTGTATGAACGCTATACAATGAGAGGACACATCAGGACTGAGGAGGATTGTAGCTCAGCATGTTCAGTTCACTTCGCACAAACATACAAGGAAACTTTCTCACAAAGTCAGCTACTAGTCAGTTTCATTCTCACAGTATTATTGAATCAAGCCCCAAAGCAGGGCTGACATTAACTACAGCAATGTAAACTTAAATGTAGTCTAACAAAACCCATCATAAACTATTTACACTGTAAAATATCAATCAAAATAAAAATATAACAAAAACATAAACCTCAGAAATCATATACATGATGTAAATAATTAAGTCAAAAGGAAGCCAACAATTCGATATAGTTAAAAGAAAAATTCCAGGCACAAAATTTTGTAGCCCTTGCAATGAGGCTACTTCCGTGCTGCAAGGGTTAAAATGAGAACTATGAGGTGAGTGCTTTTCACTCACCTCATAGTTCTAGCTGACCTGTGACAATGAGACTGTCACAGGTAGGTGAGCGAACACATACCGGCGTTCGCTCACCTCTCGATCCTGTCACAGCTCTCTGCCGTGACGGGGAGGGGCTGGATTCCCCCCTCCCCGCTCCGATCCGCCAGCACTGACTGGCGGAACATGCAGGGGCGGGTACAGCTGGCTCTGCCTCTAGATAGGCAGAGCCAGTTGTCAGTCACACAGCTGGGTGGATCCCGGCACAATTGTCGGGATCCGCTTCAGCTGCGGCGTCTCAGTATACCGCGAGCAGCAGCTCGCGGTATACTGAGCCTGGGGTGACAGGAGGACGCTAGTTTGTGTCCTCCCGTTACCCTGAGAACTATGGGGAAAAGCCTTAAAGTGACATTAAACCCTCAGATTTTTTAACATAAAACAATACTGTAATGTGTGCCTTACTGTAATCCATGATTGTTTCCCTTCTCTTTGCTGCTCTTCCTTTTAAATCTGTATCTGTTCTCATGCTGGACAGAACTTCTGTTTTGCAGCAGACTGCCTTGTCTCTGAAATGGATACATGGTGTCTGTGTATAGGTTTGTATAGGCTTGAAACCTGAGCCAGCACTACAGGAAGAGGCACTCAGCTGCAAAGGGAAGTTCTCCCCAAGCATGAGAAGACATGAGGATATAAAAGGAAGAGCAGCAAAGAGCATTACAGTATTGGTTTATGTTAAAAAATCTGAGGGTTTAATGTCACTTTAACCCCATAGTTCTCCTTTAAGTGCTCATTTTCGCCTAGGGAGAAAAATAAAGATATACTCACTCAAAATGTAAAAAAAAAAAAAAAAATGAAATCCAAACACCCCTCCGCCCCTTGTTTTGCACTCTCTTACGTTTGTATATAGTTTTACCACGACTTCCATACCGCACCGATTGTGCCTCCATATGCAAAATGTTCTCTAACGCCTATGTATGGCACTATTTACCTGCTTATTCCATATTATATCTCAATCCTTCCTGAACAGGTCATTATGCTCCAGAATATAAAGCTGGCATATTTTCCAAGCCTTTATTTATATTGTGCAAGTGCAGGTTTAAGTCCATAACATTGGATCCTACATTCATACACCTACAGTATGTCTTAGCCACTGCAATCGTTACTTCCCCATATATACATTTTTTTAGGCTGCTATCATATGTATATAACTGTGTAATTAAAATGTCCTATTACCCTTTAAATCAACAGAAACAGATTAAGTGAACTGGCTGTTTCTTAAGTGTAGTGTAACATTTGGCCTTTTTATATGAGGTAATATACAAACGAGGCATACATAGATTCTTGCTCTCACATAATCAAGTCTTGAGAAAACATATGATATCATTTGTGCTTAAAAAGAGCCGAAATGAATCATGTTAAATACACTTTAACATTGCAGCATTTAACCCATTATTCTTGGCTTCTCTTCTAGCTCAAATCGCTGGAGCTCCAACTAAAAACTTACTCTTCATGCAGCTGTAGTATTTGTAATAAATGAGGCAGCAAACTGGCAGGCCAAGAGCTGTGACCTACTGAAAAATATATGCTTCAGAATCAAGGTGCCTGCTTGCTCTTCCCTCCCCTTTCCTACCCTGCCAGGCTGCCACCCAGATTAAGGGTCTGGTATGGGATTTTAGGGTAAATAGACAGGAGTGAAGAGCTGTTTTTTTTGTGGTTTTTTTTTTCATCAGGGGTCCCCCCTACCATTCCTAAAGGGTCTGGTATGAAGTGTTGGGGGAACTGCACACCTTTTATTTTTATTATTGTTTCTGCAGAAAAGTTAAACATTTTCATTCGTAATTATCAGTTAACTCATCCGAAATTAACAAACAAGTTCGGATTCATCCAAATATGAATGCTGAAACAAATTGACTTTCAGACCCGAATCCCGAAAAACAACATAATGAAGCAGGCAAATTTTTTTGCCTGCTTACATGTCTAGTACAGAGACTGGTAGAGGCTGATGCCAGGTCATTTTCACATATTTACACTGCTTGTGTTCAAAAATGTACATGTAATGATGCATTAAGGAATACAGAACTGCATTCCTTTGTGTCTTTGATATCAGAGTTCAGCTATCAGAAAAGAGGTTTGCTTCCAGTGTTACTTTAACATACATGGACAGTCTTTACCACTTGTTTTCAATATACTACCAGATTATTTCAAGACTCACATTTGCTGAATCATAAAATGTTGGGTGGCAGAATCTACTAGCAAGGACAAGTTAAGGAATATCAATTGATTACAGCAGAACTGCAGTAACAAAATAACAACATAGAAATGAATAGCCCATTAAAAAAAAAAACTTTGGATTTAGGGTGAATATTGCGGCAAAAGCTGATTTTATTACTAAAACAATACTTTTTTTTCTGCTACTAGATGCCCAGCATTATCGAACCCACTTCTTTTGAGCCTATGACTGGACAGTGAAGGGAGAACCAGCACAATGATGAGCTCACCCCTCGGTCACTCTGCTTTCTCTTCCTCTCAGCATGCTTCTTGTTGATACATGAACTGATTGGTTCCCTGTACTAATGCTTCGTGTCTCACTCCAGCCATGCTGTACAGGGACTGCAAGAGGCTGATACCAGGTCCAATTCAGGCACTTCCACTGCTTGCATAAAAAAAAAATATGCAAAAATATGCTCTGTATTCATTAATACATCAATTAATAAAAACTAATGATGTAATTAGAGCTGCATTCATTTGTGCCTTTTATATCTGCCTAGAGTTCAGCTTTAACAATCTACCCGATACTGAAAAAAATGCCTCTGAAGTCCATAAGATGTAGTATTAAAAGTTGTTCAAAGATCATTTTTTTTATGATGGTTTATGTATTTTTATACACTAGTATTTGTGGCCTGGATATATTATTGTGCATCTTTCTTTGCACATAAATCCACACATATACCCAGCATTTTCTCAGCTCATACTATAAATACCTCAGCGCATCTGTTGACATATGCATTGCACAAAAATGGGAGAAAAGGTCCATTGTATTTTTTTTGCTAGTTCATCACTTTCAGATTACATCAAACTATAACTGCAAACAGTTGTGCTATGCATTTTACTACTGGTCATCATCAACTGCACTGTGTCAAATCAGTAGCTGAACATTTTCCATGATCCACTCAGGGGGCACTTGCCTTTCTTAGCCCACCGCCATCGCTGACCAAGTCTCCAAAACAGTGTCATAAAACCCTTAATCCAAGGAGCGAACATCAACAGACAGGGTCCCCAGGGCTATAGGCCTATAAACGTACCAATCTACAGTTCCAGAAACACATCACAGCAGAAATAATTAACAGATTTAGGCTGATTTACTAAAGGAGTTGAGAATCCTCACACAATGAACCTGTTAACCTATTTTGTTTGCACATGATTTGGTATTCCAAGTGTCACGATATTTGAGGTTTCACCACAGCTGGAGGGCCGGAGGTTCCCCACCCCCTGCTTTAAGGGGGCATTTAGCTCTTTCTGGTTCATTACAGTGTGTTAATGAGTGTGCCAGTGCCATGCAATAATGTGCATTGGTATAAGGCAACCCATTAATTTGAATGACTGAAAATCCCCCCCAAAAAAAAAAGAAAGGAAAGGAAACCTATAAGCCACAATTGCTGACCTTTCCTGAAAATGATACTAGCCTGTCATGCTTATCTAATAAATGTAACACTTTTGAAGTCGCTGACCTGCATGCAGATCAGTATTTATAAACACTTATTTTATGCATGTCGCGGTCAGTGCTGTGAACAGGGCCAACTGATCGGAAGACGATTAATCGATTATTGAAAAAGTTGACAACTTTTTCAATAATCGATTATAATCGATTATGTCGATTAGTTGTTGCAGCCCTAAGAGATTCCATAGGGAGAATTGAATGAACTCGTTTGCGACATGTTTAGTCGCAAAGACCAAAATGTCATGCTAACTGCAACGTTTTATCTCTGCTATGCGTCTTTTTTGAAGTGTTTCTGCAACATATTATTTGTTTGCGACTTAATGCAGGTTTTCTGAGATTTTGCATTATTTCTTATCTGTGCAGTATTTGCATTCAGCATTGGGGACATTAATAGCCCTCCAAACTGTTGCACATTCTAGAAGTGCTCCTGAGAATTTTTTAAAGTACAAAGATAATTCAGCGTTATAACCGTAAGTCGGCTGAGCATTTCTGTCCTCCAGGAGGTTCCCAGCTTGAGCTTGGTTAGAGACAGAGAAAAATTTGCTTGACAAAGGCATTAAGAAATGAAAAAAATGTATGTCAGTATATGCACTAGAAATCAGGGATGCGACAGTTTAAAAAGATGCTGATGATGCAACCAAATTGATAAATTCCCCCAATGTATTGAAGCCAGAGACAGCCAGGCAACTAGCAGTTTTAGAAAAGCTGGTTCACAACAGCAGCCTCCATATTTTCTTCGGTACAAGGAAGACTAAGGCATATTTGGCATATAAACACGATTTCTTAATAAAATAAGACAGTGTATGTTTATAAATAAAATATTTGAATCTATATGGTATTTTGCCAGCCTGGGGCAGCAGTACAAACACAATTCCTTACCTGTGCAGTGTGTACAATCTCCTCATTGCTGTGACTAATAGATGAGCACAAAGTAATGGCAAGGAGGAGAAGCAGGGAGGTAATTCCAGCTTTCATTCTCAAACTGAAAGATTCAGAGCCGCTTCAATATGTTTAGAATAAGACCATCACTCCCGCAGACACTGGTCCAATGTTTAATCTGACAAGCAAGCTAGACTGTTGTTGGCATATTAACTGGCGGCATCCTTAACCACCTTATCTGCAAAAATGAAGTGCCAGTATTATTTAGACTCATTCCTTTAGCACACTTGGACATGTCCTAGTATTATGGAGAATTAAAGCCATCTCTGAATTGAATCTTCAGTGTGACCTGGAATGTGACCATTTTTATGGTAAAAGCTATACTTCTTCAGAAAAGCAGCATATCTCTGCCATTATCAGGGAGTCCAGCATGGTAATGCAGTTCTCTGTCCAGCAGAAGTGCAAGGCGGCCGTGTGAGCAGTCCAGCAGTTGTGATGGGAACTTATCCAGTTGTGGAGTTTTGTTCTCTTAGAAGTGGGATATGCGGCTACACATCCTTCGCTGATTACAGGGATTCAGGCACCTCCCCAGGCTGGCAGGAGGAGTCCATGTGAAAGCAGCATTGCTAATCAACTGCAGTCTGGGAACAGTCACAGGAAACTCACTTGTTTCTATACTGCTCATAGAATGAATCATTTTAAAGATTCTTAACCCTCCACCTCCCAGGGAATCAGCCGAGCTAAACTGCGGATTCTACCCGAGCAGTACTTGGTGTGCAAAATACTTTCAGTTTTGTAAAGCAAAATAAAAAAATAGCAGTGTATTATTATACAGGATTTTAATAGTGCCAACAGTTTGTGCAGCGCTTTACAATATATAGTTACAATACAAATCAAGATGGTATGGAGGGCGCTGCCCATGAAAGCTTACAATATAAAAGAAACATCCAATTTTAACATTAGGTGGAGACAACAGTGAAATATCATGGCTACAGTGCTCCTTAAAGAGCTTTTAAAGGCAAAAGGTTTTTTATTTAAGTTCAAATGCGGATTAAATCACTTACAATGGATGCTGCTCTTTGATGTTTAAAAGTTCAGCTGGTCCCCTGAGCACTGGCCCTGATATCCTGTTTTAGGGTGGATCTTTTCCCTTGCAGGGTTCCATTGAGCCACCCTTGTTTGCACTAGTAAGCTGTGTGACCTGGAGGTCCCTGCGGTCCCATCTGGTTCGATCAAAATAGTGCTATTGCACCTTGTACAGTGCCAGGGGACATGATGGTGCTTTATAAATTAAGAATTCCACTTCAAAAGTTATGAAAGTATTTCAACCCGTTTGTATAGCTTGGTTTCTTGAAAGATGGAAATGTTTGTGGTTGAAAATGTTAGGTGCATGGCCAACAAAAATCCTTTGTTCTCTAATCTATTGAGGGACACAGGAAGTTTTTAAACACAGAAGAGTAGGAACTTGCGTCCCTTAATGGACTCCATGAAATGAATTTTATGGTGAACAAAATCCTATGGTCTTTCTAAAAAAACAAACAAATAGGGAGCTGGGGGGTCTGCCTGCAACGCGAGAGCTGCCTGAAGCTGCCATCATGAGAGGCCAAAACATTCACCTTAGAACTTAAACGCGTGAACAGAATAGAATGAGGCTGAAGAGGAGCTGCAGGTCGGCTGTCTGGAGGAAATGTAAGTGTTTCCCAGGAGACAGAGTCCCCGGCGATGTGATGGGGAGGGGGGAAGAAAGTGAGGGCGAAAGATCGACCGACGCTGAGAGCTTCTCTGCAGCGGTCGGTCGCTCTCATGCTTCCCTTCCACCTCTGTTGTTTCTCACTCTTTCCCCCCACTCCTCCTCTCAGAGAAGGGGGAGGGAGAGAGACCGACGGATACTGGCGGGGTTAAGAATGAGAGGCCCAGACCCTGCACACTGTGTGCCGAAATGTCTTTGAAAATTGAGAAATTGATTATATTAGGGAATATTACACTAATATTTCTCTATCCCAGTTTTGGATAACATTTTGCATTTACCATGACACACTCAGGGGTGCGGAATTTGTATCGCCCAACGCCCAGGACATGCAGTTCCGTACGCCGGGCAGGTGGTTTCTTCTCTCGGTTCAGCTCAGCTGTGGGCAAGCAGCCGGGTTAAAGTTTTGTTGTTGTTGAGCAGCGAGTAACGGAGCATCAGGCAATTTTGCCGACAACCCTAGGATGTCCCCCCCACCTCCCCTGCTGCTGAGAGCCGTGATATGGAGAAGAAGGTAAGGAGGCGAGGGATGGGTCACACACACGGGGGTCAAAGGGAGATCGTTCTTCATCTCCCAGCAAGCTAGCTCCACAGATATTTACTGCCCTGCTCTCACTAAGCATAAATCTTTACACACAAACATTAACATGTATTCTTGGTGTGTTTATCAGCATTGTACAAAATAACATGCCAGTAGATTCTTATGTTCACTATTACTTAACACTATAGTGAACATAAGAATTGGCCCAGAATGAATGGACAATTTTGTATAACGCCGAATATGAGGATAAGTTTTGAGAAACAATAATATCAAAATGATACAGAATATAATGATTAAAAAAAAAACAAGCTCCTATACGGCTAATTAACCTTCAATATCATGTGTAATCACCTTGTGGGTTTGCAGAAGGAGGTTAATTAGCCACATACGAACTGGTTTATTTATCATTATATTCTGTGTGTATCATTTTAATATTATGTCCAGAGGAGCGCAATTTCTATCACCCAGGACATGAAGCACTGGGCAGATTTTTTCCTACATTTAGCCCTTATGCTGGCAAGCAGAGCTAAATGTAGAGCAGGGGAGCTGCCACTTGTTTTGTACAAGCGATCTGGGTGGGTATACAGCCCCCAGATCAATTGTAGCAGCATGTTTGTGCCCCCCATGGTTTTTGGTGTCACCCGTGCTTCTGGGGGACCCAAGACCACTGCAAATTACTTCACAATGGAGGGCCGAGAGCAGACCAGAGAACGTCCGATCTGCTCTGTGTGATCAGTGAGACAGGAGTGCTGGACTCACAGTGCTTCCTGTCTCAGCTGGGCTGCACAGGAGATCGAGTACATCTACAAATAACAGTGATTTATTTACAAAGTATTTTATTTAAATAATTAATTGTGACTGTTAATAATATTCCATCATTCACTGCCATGGATGGTATATTATTAACGGTCACAATTAACCATTACAAACGAATACTTTGTAAATAAATGTCGGTTTCCTCGTTAATCCTGTCTGTACATAAGCACAGATACTGGGTCAGCGTTCTCCACAGAACACGGCACTAAAATTTTAAAACAAACGGCTGTCTGAGGACCTTGCTGGGGACCTCAGCAACCTACCTTTTAACCACACGGTGAGGTTGGGGAGGGGGGCCCTTCATGGTTTCTTGCACCGTGGCCCTGAAGGTTCCAGTTACGCCTCTGGGTGGAACACTATATACCTTGGGAGCAAAAACCTGGATAACGGCCAATCTTTAGATGGTGAAATAAGAAGCAGATGCATCCCTCCAGGGTCCATCCAAAATGGGTGGGGGGGAAAAAAAAGAGAAAGAAAAATCAGTCTTTCTGAAAGAAGTAGTAGCTGAGACATAGGCTCACACAGCCTGAATCACATCTGGACCAGAGGGAAATTTCTGTTTGGTGAAAAGGAGCTGGACCAAGGGACAGAAGAGCAGTGTCCTGTTTGAGGTGAAAGGCAGAAACTACCTTAGGCAAGAAGGAAGTCCTGGGCCTGAGGATTGGCATGATAACACAAGTTGCCTTCAGGAGGTGATGGCTACAATAAACACTACCTTGTGGGTGGAGTAAGGAGGAACACATCTAATGAGCTCAAACTGATTTAAAAAAAAAAAAAAGAAAATGCAGGAACCAGATTAAGGTCACATGGAGTCACTAGGGAATGGATGGGTGGAGCCACATGGGAGATATAGGTCTTACATCAAGGAGGTGAGAGGCCAGCAGTCTCTGAAACAAGTTAGAAAGAGCAGAGAGCTGACCCATGACAGTGCAGAGAGCAAAAATTAAACCCAGGTCCATATACCACCACCTGTACTGCGCTCAAATTCTAAACCATAGTGTTGATTAGGGATGAACCGAACACTCCCGTGTTCGGTTCTAACTCGAACTTTCGAACATGGAAAAAGTTCTAATTCGAACTTAGAACTCAATGCAAGTCTATGGGGGTAGAATTCAGAAAATTAAATGTCCCCATTTTGAAGCCGTATATGCAATTAATTGGCCATAAAAAGTGTATGGGGATCCGGGTACTGCCCTTGGGGACATGTATCAATTAAAAAAACACTTAAAAAATACAATTTTTAAAAAGGAGCAGTGATTTAACATCACTTAAAATGAAACATTAAAAATTTAAAATTCCTTTATATATGGTGCCTGTGGGGTCCCCTTTCACTGACCGTAAAGTGGCACATCTGTATGATGTATAGAACCTGCTGAAGCTAAAATGACATTCTGATATATATATATATATACACACACACACACACACACACACACACACAGAAGTCTACATACATACACACACACAGAAGTCTATTATAACTATCTATAACTCTCTATCAATCTGCTGTAACTATACTAGAACCCTCTCTCTCTATCTCCTACAACACACTACATAGGGCCGCGGTGTCAGCAGCCTTATATAGTGTGCTGCAGGGACTTAGCTGTGAGACATGATTGGGCAGAGTCATCGTGACTTTGCCCAATCATGGCTCTATATTTGTACTGAGCCCTGATTGGAACAGTCTTGCACCTGACCGACTGTAGCCAATTACCGTTTCGGACGGCGCAGTGCATTGTGGGATGTCCCGCGGTCGAACAGACCGCGGACATCCCATAATGTTCGGCGTCCGGCGAGCATTAGAACATGCTATGTACGAGTCGAACATAGGTTCGACTCGAATGCGAAGCCCATCCCTAGTGTTGATCAATACAATAAAAAATAAAATAAAATCTTAAAACATTTAAATTCATATCAGTGCTAATAAGTGTAAAATGAGCCCAAGACCCATCACAAATAGTTCTCAGAATTGATCTGTGTCCAGTCTCAAACATCCAATTTGATAAAAGTCTATGCTAAATATGTATATAAAACGTCTTAATATGGTGCTCCCATCCAACACCAGAAAACACGAACAGTGCTGTGAAACCTTTCCAGCACTCACCAGATTCCAATGGCCATCAGTTAGGGAAAACCATATATTCGCCATATAATTAACAGATAATCCCAGACTCTCCTAAAACCGGTCCGTCACTTGCGTTTCCTCATCAAGCACTCCACAAGTTGGTCAGGCAACACTACCTTCGCCTTGACAGTCCCACAATGGCTCCAAAAAACATATCTCCATAATTCTGTAGATTACAATCAACTTTTAATTCTAAAAACAGGTAAAATGTGCATACAAACCTAAGTTACTAAATTGCTTGGAGATCCAACACGCCTCGTGTGTAATGGCCGACTGTCAGTATGCTCCGCCCACCCAAAACGTTTCATCATCCAACGACCTCTTCCTGGGGGATACTATGCAACCCAGATGCAGCTGCAGGAAAGAGTATGTCCCACAGAGAAGCTCCCGGGGAGGGAGCTTTTGGCATCGTAAAACAATCAATTTAGAGATGTCCCTATCACTTAGAATCTGCACGTCAGCCATGCAAGTTGGATGACCAACTGGTCCTTGGGACAGAAGATCTTGACGGATCTGGCAGTGACCACAGAGCATCTGCCAGAAGTCTTACCGGGTCCGCATACCACATCTGTCTGGAGCAGTCCAGAGCTATGATAATCACCAGAACAGCTTCCATCTTAATCCTGTGACACAGACAAGTAGTTTCAGGGAGAAAAAGCATAGATCAGGGAACAATGATCCCACATTCACCAGAGCATTCACCCTTTTGTGAATAACCCTGTTAGTATTCCATTGGCTCAGCAGAGAGGGCCACACTTCCCTCCTCTATCCATGTACAGCCTGGGGCTCATACATCTATATTGTGACATGGCAAGGGGACGTGGAGGCTTGCAGGCTGGCAATGAGGACAAAAGCAGTGATCAGAGGTTACAGATAGAAGCATGTACAGTATCCCACAGAAGTGAGTACACCCCTCACATTTTTGTAAATATTTGATATCATTTCATGTGACGACACTGAAGAAATCAGTAGAAAGGCATCATGGCACACTCACAAACCAGCATGTAAAACAACTTGTCTCACCACTAAGGATAATAACAGGGGTTTGGATACACGTCTTCTGCAGAAAATGTGAAAGCCGCACCAAGGCACCACTTATAGTGCGGTCCGAATCCGAATTGACTTTCACACCCGAATCCCAAAAAACGAAATAACAAATCCAAATTTAAAACAAAACGAAACAAATTTTTTGGCAGTGCACATGTCTAGTCCTAACTCTAAACTATGAGAGTCCATCTTGGAGCACATGGGGGCAGAAGATTTCAAATTGGAATTTTGCTTGACACTGAAGAAATGACACTTTGCTATAATGTAACGTAGTGAGTGTACAGCTTGTATATCAGTGTACATTTGCTGTCCCCTCAAAATAACAACACACAACCATTAATGTCTAAACCGCTGGCAACAAAAGCGAGTACACCCATAAGTGAAAATGTCCAGATTGGGCCCAAAGTGTCAATATTTTGTGTCCACCATTATTTTCCAGCACTGCCTTAACCCTCCTGTGCATGGACTTGAGAACTTCACAGGTTGCCACTGGAGTTCTTTCTCTAATCCAGGACAACATCACGGAGCTGGTGGATGTTAGAGACCTTGACCTCCTCCACCTTCCATTTGAGGATGCCCCACAGATGCTCAATAAGGTTTAGGTCTGGAGACATGCTCGGCCAGTCCATCACCTTTACCCTCAGCTTCTTTAGCATGGCAGTGGTCATCTTGGAGGTGTGTTTGGGGTCATTATGTTGGAATACTGCCCTGCGGCCCAGTCTCGGAAGGGAGGGCAACATGCTGTGCTTCAGTATGTCACAGTACATGTTGGCATTCATGGTTCCCTCAATGAACTGTAGCACCCCAGTGCCGGCAGCACTCATGCAGCCCCAGACCATGACACTCCCACCACCATTCTTGACTGTAGGCAAGACACACATGTCTTTTTACTCCTCACCTGGTTGCCGCCACACACGCTTGACACCATCTGAACCAAATAAGTTTATCTTGGTCTCATCAGACCACAGGACATGGTTTCAAGTAATCCATGTCTTTAGTCTGCTTGTCTTCAGCAAACTGTTTTCAGGCTTTCTCGTGCATCATCTTTAGAAGAGGCTTCCTTCTGGGATGACAGCCATGCAGGCCAATTTGATGCAGTGTGCGGCATATGGTCTGAGCACTGACAGGCTGACCCCCCACCCCTTCAACCTCTGCAGCAATGCTGGCAGCACTCATATGTCTATTTCCCAAAGACAACCTCTGGATATGACGCTGAGCTTGAGCACTTCTTTGGTTGACCATGGCGAGGCCTGTTCTGAGTGGAACCTGTCCTGTTAAACCGCTGTATGGTCTTGGTCACCGTGCTGCAGCTCAGTTTCAGGGTCTTGGCAATCTTCTTATAGCCTAGGTCATCTTTATGTAGAGCAACAATTTCTTTTTTTTCAGATCCTCAGAGAGTTCTTTGCCATGTTGAACTTCCATTGACCAGTATGAGAGAGTGAGAGCGATAACACCAAATTTAACACACCTGCTCCCCATTCACACCTGAGACCTTGTAACACTAACGAGTCACATGACACCAGGGAGGAAAAATGGCTAATTGGGCCCAATTTGAACATTTTTCACTTAGGGGTGTACTCACTTTGTTGCCAGGGGTTTAGACATTAATGGCTGTGTGTTGTTATTTTGAGGGGACAGCAAATGTACACTGATATACAAGCTGCACACTCACTACGTTACATTATAGCAAAGTGTCATTTCTTCTGTGTCGTCACATGAAATTATACCATAAAATATTTCAGGAAGCCCCCCTTCCTGGGTACCCCGGGTCCACTGACCCTCTGCTGTACCCCTGTCGGGGGGAAGCCCCTGCTCACCAGCACGAAGGCCTAAGGAAAACAACAAACATTACGATGTCCTGCTCGGCCGGAGGAAACACAAAATAACTGAAGCGTGCTAGGCTTGTGCTCCTTTTTATTCTAAGTGTGGGTGATGCGTTTCCTGTTCCGGTGGGAGGAGCCTATCTCTCTAATGCTGTCCTGGAAGGTGACTAGAGAAAATGTGAGGGGTGTACTCACTTCTGTGAGATGCTGTATGCTGGATACAGAACATACTGCAGGTGTAGGCAACTTTAGTACTCCAGCTGTGGTGAAACTACAAATTGCATGAGGTATTGCCAGACTCTGAAAACTACCAGAGGTAGAGAGGCATGATGGGATTTGTAGTTCTTCGGGGTAGTGTCTAAAAGTGACCTACATGGCTATTTCTGCTACTTACGGCTTATTCAGAGTCAGAGACTGGGTTACACCAGAGGCTGTGCTAAAGCTCTGCAACTAGATTGCACTTTGTGGCCAACAGTACACACAAAACTCTGTAAAGCATCACAGGCAGAGCCCAGTGACAGACATTCTGCAAGTGTTATACCATCTAAAACTTTTTTTTTGATAACGGGTTACAATTAGAGCAAGTGGTTTCAAGCCTAAAGCTGGCCATACACCTATAGATCTGCAGATTTTCTATGGTCAGGTGGAAAAAGTGCAACAGATTCCTCCATCTACATTAAACTGTGTGGATGGGGGAATCACCCGCTGGACCAAGCTTCAGCTTCTGAACAAACTGATTGGATGCAGGCAATGTTCAGGTATTTTGACAGCCAGTGGGTCCAACTAGCGAGATACTGAAGCTTGGCCCAGTGGGAGATTCCTCCATCCACCGTCTAGCGTAGATGGTGGAATCTGTTGCACTTTTTCCAAAAATCTGCAGATAATCTATAAAAATGTATGGGCAGCTTTAGGTTGAAAAGAGGATGTCTCTTAGGAAGAGAGTAACTTCACTGACTGGGCTGGATGGAAATTTTTTTCCAGGACCGAAATGCATCACACAACTAGCTCACATGAGCAGGTGTAATATAAAAGTGGTTATCAATGCACTAATTATCTATGATACTTTGTCAGGAATGTACATACTTCTAATGCCATGGCTGAGCAAGGTAAGCAACTTTTAAGACACATTTTCCTAAACACAGGTAAGCATGTAAGAGAAAATACAAACTAAAAACAAGTCATGTTTATTGTATTACAAAAATGCTTTTGGCAATATTTCATACTTTAATTTTCAAAACGGAAGAATTTAGGGTCATAATTGTGTAAATTACTTTTCCAATAGTTCCCTAAATGGGAAAAACATATCCTCACATTATGGGGTAAATACCAAATAAAAACTAAATCAAGTAATCTGTAACTTAATTCTAAGTAGAATGAGGCCCATGTGTAAAGCAGAAGAGATGAAATACAGCTCAATATGGTCTGTTGCGCTGGTCGCTTCTGAAGTCATTCCTGTTTAGAAGCAGAATAAAAAATTAAAACAAAATCAATGTTTTTTTTCTCTAAAATACAAAGTCAGCAACCACAAATTCTATCCTAACTGTTAGAGGTTCAGTCACAAAGGAAAAATGATTAGGCTCCGACTAACAGCTGGTGTATAAAGCTGCCCATAGACATCAATGGCTGTGTGCAGCTGTACCCCAGGTACCCATGAAAACCCACATACAGCATATGTCTGTACACTATATGTGGGTTATATCTGACAACCATAATATACCGCTATGGGGGGGTCTATGGGCTGGTGTATGCACCAGTTGTGTGTCCCAGGCATGGGGGGATCCAATTTATATCAAATGCCCTTAAGTGTGCAGTGTGTGCTTAGGTACAAAAAAAAAAAAGCTACCATTGTACCAATATGGGTTCAAACAACTAATGCACACGTATTATTGCTGTGGCTGTCTGGAGCATTTGGTTTTTTTTTGTGGGTTATGGCAATGAACTGGAAATACACAGCAAAAGCTTTTTTTCTTCTCACTATTGTGTGCAGAAATGCACATTACTTGCATTAGTGGGATGCAGGGTAGAGCACTGCAATGGTATGAATGGGCCCTTATGGCTTTTTTTTTATTACCACAGATTGTTCCAAGAACACTCACCTTCCTCCCATCTTTCCTCCGAAGCCACCTCGGTCACCACCCCTTCCACGACCTCGGAATCCTCCTCTATCACCCCCATAGCCACCTCTCCCTCGATCTGTATGAAAGTTTTACATTAGTCAAACAAGCAAATGCACAGGACAACTTAAAACCATGTAGCAGATATACTATTCAAATGTCAATTTAATAATCCATATTAAAAGGCAATTTTATTTTTAAAGTATCAATTTTACATAATTTAGCTGCACAATAAATTTGTCTATTGAGGGACATGGAATTCAAAGACTGTTGGCATGCAACAAATAAAATTATCAGGCCAGGATAACCCACTTACTCTCAGCATGCCTCATTTTTGTGGTGAAACGGAAGAAACATTATCAGAAATAGAAGGGTGGGACCTGTGTCCCTCAATAACTCAAAAGAAATGGATTTAAATTAGGGATGCACCGATACTGGTATTTTGGTACCAAGTACCGATAAATTTTTTTCGGTACTCGCCAATACCAATTACCGAGTAACGGAAGTCCCATTCAGGAAGCCAGGTGGCGTGTAATGACTCGCCACCTGGCTTCCTGATTAGCCGGGAAGCGTGTAAAGAGTAGCCACCCGGCTTCCCGATTAACAAGAAAGCACCCTTACCTTAGTATGTGCAGCCTGTTACCCCCGGGGCCTCTCCACCGAGAACGCGGCCTTCGTCCGGTACCCAGCCGGAGCCGTCTGGCCGGCCAATCAGGAAGCAAGGTAATGACGCGACGCCCTGGTTTCTGATTGGCCGAGAGGCCGGCTCCATGCTCCTTGTCATGAAATGACGAGGGAGCATGAAGCCAGGAGGTCAATATTAAAGCATCCCCCACCTGTTATACAGGTCCAGGAACACCTTCAGGTGTAAAGACCATTACCTCAGATCAGGGTGCTGTGAGAGGAAATCTGCCTGCCAACTGTCCACACCTAGGATGTAAATGGCAGACAGGGCCCGCCCAGAACAAGATCTTCTACCTCTTGCCACAGCAAGACTTCTGGTCCCTGCCTGATGATCAATGTATGCCACTGCCATGTCACCTTTTGACTGAAACCAGGACGGGATGACCCTATGAGCTGGGAGATCCAATGTTGCAAGGACAAAAAAAAAAAA
>NW_017306793.1:425104-428453 GCF_000935625.1 Nanorana parkeri | reverse complement strand
ACTAAAGTTCCAGAACATTGATCAGGAGGCTAGATTTCTCGGACAAACAAGTCCCCTGCACTAACAAGGGGCCCAGCAGCGCTCTCCAGACCGACTTCTGTCATGAGGTCCTTCCATGAGACTGGAGAAAGACTCCAGTGCAGGATCCCTGACATCAAGCCAGGGACAACCAGGGCTTCAGTGCCCAATTGGTCTGTCCAAAGATTGGACCACCTGTTCTCACATTTACACAATGTTGTGCTGTGGAGTGAAACTGGGCAAATTGGGATTGCCTCGAAGGAGGCTTCCATTGGCGCCAGGACCTTCATACAAATGAGAAGTGTCGGGCAATACAGAATTTCCGAGCTTGAAGACATTTAGGGGTCACGAGATCCTAAATGAGGTGAATGCTGCCTTTTGGTTTGGCAACTGTACAGGTTGGAGTAGAACCATGAGACCTGTTTTGCCACAGGGACTAATTGTGTGTTGACACGGGCAGGTTGGAAGTAATGAACTGGGGAGGGGGCTCCTCCCCCCAAGCATCCGATATGCAGGTTGTTTAAGTAGCCGAAAAGGCTGCCAGTGTCCAATCCTCCAATAGGAGGCGGTATAACTAGACAGTTTGTGTCCCTTAAAATGAACAAAAAAGAAAAGCTTGTATCCAAATGTTAGTGTTGTGGTGGTGTTTCTATTACAAATAACAAAATAGAAAAAATAGTCGTTATACTATTTTATGAAAGGAGACTTTAAAGATGACCAACCTCCACCCTGTCTGGAGTCTCCTGGCCTGGCGGTACTGCACTGGTTACAGGAATCTCTTCTGGCAAAGTTAACATTACCGCATGTACTGGTGGGGGGAAAAAAAAACACTTTTTACTTAGAAGGAATTTTATAATTTGTTTTTCCGTTTTTAAATATAAAATAAAAAGAGACTTACGGATTTGGACAAACCCAGTCACCACCTTGAGGTCCACCACTGCTACCTCTGAAAGAGCCACGACCACCAAAGCCACCGCCTCTATGACCTAGAAAAACAATTTTACAGCATTTCACTGCCATGGAAACCATGTATAAAAGCACAAATTTTAAATCAAAAGTAACCAGTTGAAGACCTTGGCCTTGAAGGTAGAGAAAAACGTCCCCAAAACCAACAGACATAGGGAGGAAACCGCCAACCTTCTAATGGAGGGGCTAGGGTGCTCTATCCTCCAGGGATATCCTTGATGTCAAGGGCTACTCCATAGAGATGTCAGATCTCGAAGACCTAGCAGGTCAAGGTACTCCGTGGATGCAGTAGCCACATCCAAGCACCTAAACCAGAGTGCACATTTGCATAGACAACAGATGCATTCTAGAGACAATCCTACATGCTTCCAGCATGCAAGGATACCCCTTCTACTGGTGTAGAGGTTTTCCTGTTAAAGTGGGTTACTGGCACTAAGAAAAAAAACTGAGGGGTGCCTGAATAAGTCATAGATGGTCATTGCAACCAATGGCCAAGGCGCCTCGAAGACTGCAGGCAGATCAGAAATCAACTTTGTTTAGGGAAGGTGCGGGAGAATGCTTAGATGTCTCTGCAGTCAGCACCAGCAAGGAAAAGGGTGAATTTGGGTGCCCGAAGGCCGTACTGACCAAGGCTGGCATTCTCAGAGGCCTGAACACCCCATACGGGGAATCTCAGGAATAAATACAGGGTGATCTAATGGCCCATAAGCTGAGTAAAGGATAATAAATTAAGCACAGACAAGGCAACTGTTAACTGAAGATGGGCATACCTGTGGCATTGATCATGTGGACAGAATTGTCTATGAACTCACAGGTCAACACTTACCAGAGCCACGTCTACCTCCTCCTCCACCACCACCACCACCGCCGCTGCCGCTGCTGCTGCTACTAGCTCCTCCTTTCATGAATTCAGGTCTTCGAGTAGCAAAGGAGACTTTAATGATACTGCCCATAAAATCTTTCCCTGCATAATAAAAACAGAAATGCATTAAATTATGTCAACATTAGCATTACAATATGACACTGCACAAACTAATCTAGCTGCTTTGCTACACCACAATTTGCAGAATGCAAATAAAAATTAAAAAGCAATAATCTTACCATTAAACCATTCAATAGCTGCTTTGGCAGAGGGAGGATCATCAAAAGACACAGTAGCTTCACCTTTAGATTTGCCAGTTTCCTTGTCCGTGTAAAGATTTATCATTGGCTTTGCTGTCTTCTTATTAATCTGCAAATAGATTTTTAATATGTGAAAGCAACACTTTAATATTGTGGTGCTTTCCAGACCACGGAAAAAAAAATGCAGCATTTTTTCTCCTGCACTGGAAAAGAGTTCACTGGTGTGAACATTGCCTAGAAATACCATAGGAATACATTGAGATGAATTTCAGGTGGAGACAAAAACGTTCTGGTCCAGACAAGCCCTAATAGTGAGGTAAACACTGCATGACTGATACAAAAGTGTAAATGTAAGCTTAGTAGGTGCAAATAGATTGCTTGAATAGCTCTCAAGACCCTCTAAGTACAATTTCCAATATAAACCTACTCCCTGTGGCCATGAAAACGTACTACAGGTTCTACATTTTCCTGTCTATATACAAAAAAAACTCAAGGGAAAAAAAAAGTAAGTAAAAAAAACTCAATAGGGCCATCCAGCAACCATTTCCAACTGTACTGAAGTTCGAAAATACACTCCTACATTTAATCGGAGTTTGTGAAATCAGGTTGTAGTGGATTTAAAGCACATCTGGTTTTTGAAGCCTGTGTTGGGCTGTAAAACTAGCTGTAAGCTGTAAAACTAGCTTCTAACGTTTAAAAAAAAAAAATTGGAGTTACGTACCTGGTAACTCTGTTTCTAGGAACCTTCCAGGACAGCATTAGAGAGATAGGCTCCTCCCACCGGAAACAGGAAACACATCATAGTTGGTCTTCTGTGAAAAGTGGCCAATAGACAGGTGAACTAAAAATGGAAGCTATTCAGGGAGGTTGCTCTACTCGAGTGCATTTTAGGTCTTAAAAAGGAGAACTATGGGGTTAAGGCTTTTCCCCATAGTCCTCCTTAGGGTAACGAGAGGACACAAACTAGCGTCCTCCCGTCACCCTAGGCTCAGTATACCGCAAGCTGCGACCGCGAGGATATCTTAGGAGTCACTGGCCAGGAGCAAGTATTCAGCAAGTGAAGTCTAAAATTCCCTCCCTGCACCTTTAACCACCTCCCTGCCCACGCCTGATAGCGCGCGCACACAAGTGGGAAACTGCCAGGGTTTAAACGGCCAGCGATGCCCGTTTACATACGAGCAGTCCGGCGTCTGTAAAGACGCCCAATCGCTGGTATAATGCAAGTCAGGGTACCCCCCCCCCC
>NW_017306793.1:424343-424718 GCF_000935625.1 Nanorana parkeri | reverse complement strand
TTTTTTTTTTAAAGTCCCCCTCCCCCACAGATGGGCAAAAATGCGTTAGGTGCACCAACCCGCAAAACCGACGATTGCTCCAATTATGCCACACATTACATATCGCCACGAATGTCGGAGTGAGAGCAATAATTATCGGGCCATCAATCACTGATAACACTAAACTGATGAGCGGTAAAATCTTTTAAAGCGGCGCCTATGGCCAATTTTGGTTATGGTCGTTCTTTGCGATTTCGCAGGTGCGCACAATTTTAAGGCTTGACATGTTAGGTGTCTATTTACCCAACGTGACCCCGTCTTATAGGTCACCAAAAAATTATTTAAAATAAATGTTTCCTATAAAGGGAAAAACGTTTTTTTTTTTTTAAATTAAAT
>NW_017306793.1:422536-423372 GCF_000935625.1 Nanorana parkeri | reverse complement strand
TACCTCTTTTAGCCATTGCTGTCCCCGCCACCATCCCCGCGATCTCGGGCGCCCATCCATCCCGGGCGATGTGGCTTTGTGCACTGAGAACGGAGGGAGATCAGTACACAATCTCCCTCCGCTCTCTGAATGCAGGAAGTGTTGTATATTACATCACTTCCGCATTCCTCTGTCACTCTCCGATACAGAAAACAGAGAGAAGCTGATGAAGCACATATGTGCTTCATCAGCTTCCCTGGGGGTCCCTAGGTGACATTTGGGGTCTTGGAGACCCCTGAGGTCTCCATAAAGGGTACCAGTCACTAATTTGTCATCACATAGGGTACTTCTTAGCACCCTATGTGATAATAAAGTGCAAAAAAAAAAATTGCTCAATAAAATTTACACAAAAAACCCCACAAATTTTTTTTTTAAAGTCCCCCTCCCCCACAGATGTGCAAAAATGCGTTAGGTGCACCAACACGCAAAACCGACGATTGCTCCAATTATGCCACACATTACATATCGCCACGAATGTCGGAGTGAGAGCAATAATTATCGGGCCATCAATCACTGATAACACTAAACTGATGAGCGGTAAAATCTTTTAAAGCGGCGCCTATGGCCAATTTTGGTTATGGTCGTTCTTTGCGATTTCGCAGGTGCGCACAATTTTAAGGCTTGACATGTTAGGTGTCTATTTACCCAACGTGACCCCGTCTTATAGGTCACCAAAAAATTATTTAAAATAAATGTTTCCTATAAAGGGAAAAACGTTTTTTTTTTTTTAAATTAAATATTAGGTATTTTTCTTCTATAGTAAAAAATAAAAACCCCAGTGGTGATTAAATACCAAA
>NW_017306793.1:417271-422360 GCF_000935625.1 Nanorana parkeri | reverse complement strand
CCCCCCCCCCCCCAAAAATGGTATAAAATTAATTTAAGTACAGCGTTGCATGATGGAATAAATGTCAAAGTACTGCAGCGCTGAATAATGAAAAATGGCCAGGCCAGGAAGGGGGTGTAAACACCTGTCACCAAGTGGTTAAAAAGCTAATATGAACTAATTTCTATTCTCAGACTCCTTGGAGAGACACAGATTTTAAAGATTAGACCTTTGGATGGAATCACTTACCTTTATTATTCCTATTTGTTTGAAGTAATCAGCCACCTGATCTGGAGACACATCCTCTCCAAGACCTTGCACAAATATTGTATTATTGTCAGAATTGTCTCCATCATCTGGGGAGGGGTAAAAGGTAAAGTGTTATATGGTGTCTACAAAACCTCCTACATCAACAAGAACTAATAAATCTATGGGTATCTCAGAGGATATAAACTTAGCTTATGCCGTCTAAACCTGTTCTATAAAAACACACAACTTTTCCCTTAGGCATTGTCCCCTCCACTTGCAACCACCTGAAATGTCATTATGCAAATTACCCCATTTTCAATGGTCACCATCTGCATACCCATAGACACCCATCGTACCCAAGCATTGTCCAGTAAAGACCTACACATGTAATTTAGACACTGCACGTTATATTGGCTGGTGCATGCATTTATGCCACCAACTTAGAAGTGGAAAATAAAAAGATTTTACGGGAAGTACAAAACCTTAGAGTCCATTGAGGGACACGAATTCAGGAAGTCAGCATATATTGCTCCTTACAGGAGGTTGGGACACTGGCAAAACAGAAAAAGTTGTAAGCCAGTCCCTGAAGAACCCTTCTACTCAACATGCCTGTTTTGTGAGCAAGCAGTAGAAAAAGATTCTCTATTAAAAAGGAACACAGGAATCTACTAACAGTTGAGCCATCCAAAAGGCGTAGAACTGAGGTGTTGCCCAAAGGGGATTTGGGAACCACATTTTAAAGGAATCTGAAGGACCAAAGCCTTGAAGCCTAGATGAGGAGAATCGCTCTGCAAAACCGTGCTTTTCAAATTGGTCAAAGCAGTTCCCATAAGGATCATTATGGTGTTTGTTGCTTTTACCACGCCACCCAGTGAAAACTTCCATCTGAACAATGTGCCTGAATAATAGACTGAAGAGCTAACCAGCCATCTACCAAATCCAGATGGATTAACACACCATCTGTAGAGTAAAAAAACAAAAATCAGACCAAGCAGAAGAAGTGGTGAACCATTCTATAAAACAGGGGCCTATAAGGGATTCTACCCATTTGTCTGACTAAGATGTCAAACTGTGTCCAGAGTCACTACAGTCAATTCAAACTGGGATCTAAGGAGTGACTGCAACTGTTTGAGCCTCTAGATGCAGGGTAGAACACACTACATTCATTCAGATTAGAAACAACCACTTGTAAATCCGGAGACATTTGCAGTTGGCTTAAAAAAAAAAAACAACACAGGCTCGGCCAAGACTGTTGGGACTCTAATTAGAAATGGTACCTAGGGCCTCGGGCCTGGTCTGATTTAGGGTTGCTTCCTGGGATGGCATTGATTCACATTTAGAATCTCTATGTGCAAAGTGCTCCCGTGACTGGGCAAGTCTATAGTGGACACAGAGGACCCTCTGGACATAGGGAAGCCACAGTCTCACCCAACTAATGAAGACACTATAATTGAGGTCCCAGATTCTAGACTACAGGCATTGGTTCCTTCAAGGGTTACAAAATAAATGTCTCCAGAACCACTAGCGGAGTTTGGACCAAGGTCACCTGTAGCAGTTGGCCTGTGCTCTGTATGTCTTTGAAAATACATACTATGCCATGTAGCAGACTGGGGCTAGCTACAATCTGAGGCAAGACCTCAAGTATTCACAAACCCGGGCAGCTGGTGCCGATGGCTTCAGACAGCTGGGGGTGACCAAGTCACTGTAGGCAGGTAGTGGAATAAGTCTGGGTGAGTCATATGGCGCTTAAGGAGCAGGATAGTACTTCAATGCTGAATGGTGGGAAAGAGCTCTGGGAATGCACAGCACTCCACCTAGTATATGAAATCCACGCTCAATCCCACAGCCTTAACCCTCACTGCAGTAAACCAGCGATGATTGGAATTTAGAAAATGCACCTAACAGTGTAGCAGTCAGGTAACTCTCAATCCTTCACCCTGTATGGCCTTACTCACCAAGTGCCTTTTCAGATACAGGGTCACACCTGAGGCTGTGCCACAGCTCTGGACCAGGAAAGTGCTCCATGGCCAACTGTGCCCTGGGCTCTGCATTTTCTCCAGACATTTGTGTACCAAGGTCACATTGCATGCTAGCCCCACAACCAACCAGTCCCGCAGGGTCCAGGTATGACCTTCAAAGCTACAGCTGAGGATATACCAAACCAGATAGCTATGGGGAAACTAGCTTAAGAAGCGTTTTGGGATTCTTGACTGAAGTCACCAAGAAAAAAAAAAAAATAAAACCTCGAAGAAAGGCTAGCAAAAATTGGACTTTTCAGCAGAGCTTTACAGGGGGGATCCAACATCCTAGGACAATGGCAAAAAACCCCCCAAAAAACTGAGGCTTGCTGGGTAGAGGGTTATACAGGCAGGCTTAAACTTTGTTTGCAAGTTACCCAACCTCCTGTAGACAGCAGTACATCCTGTAACTAAATTTCTGTGTTCCTCATCAGATGAGAGAAAATCCAATAGGATGCTTTAGGTGGTGATGAAGGGGAGGTTAATGCAATGAAAAAAGGTATGACTACTTGACCTCTTGCTTTCAGCGGGCACTTGCAGCTCCAAGTTGACATCCTCAGATAACCCACCTTTGTTTTACCTCTACACCCCCTTACCTTGGTCAGGTGTGCTCCCATAATCCTTGGGGCCTGCAATAAATCAGAAAGAATATGGAACACTAAGTGAAAGCAGTAGTGCCACTTTGTTCATGCAAAGGATTTTCAATTCCACCAAATACTGTACTAATAAGCAAGTTACCAGTAAACTATCCCATTTACATATCAGGTGGACAGCTATTCGTTACCAATTTCTGAAAATTATACTATTCTGTTGACCAGCTGGCTTCAATACTCTGAGTGACCTGGAACAAGTACACAGATAAACAGTCTCAGCTTACAGCAGCTTATAATAGCAAGTTACAGGACAATTCTAGTATTGAAGGGGAAAAAAATGGTCTGCTTGACAGCCAGGCAAGTCTTTTCAGGAGAGTTCAGGAGAGTTTCGAAATGGCAACTACTAAGTTTTTCACATTGTTACCTTTCAGAAAAGGATTTTGACCTTTAAAAAACCCCCACTTCAACAGCCCATACAGACCAAGGAGGGTCTCCCTGCTCAGCCCTTTGTGGGTTTTAAAAATCAATACAAAATACATTTAGACTGCTAGAGCACATTTTGCTCATCTGTTGAATGTGGGACCCCTGCACAGTATGTTACAGTACAAAGCTTTAAAGAAACTCTTCTTAAAAAGGTAATTCATGGAAATGAGTAGCACTGAAAGGAAACATTTAAAATACATTTTTTTGTGCTTTCAGCTGCAATTTCTTTCCTATTTAAACACTTGCAATGGCCCATTGCAGGTTTAATAGGAAAAAAAATTGCAGCTGAAAGCGCAAAAAAACCTGCAAGCAAATTTGACTACTTCAGAAGAGACAATTCCCTAGCACATACCATTCCCTCTTAGCACATCACAGCCCTTTCCTCTTCTGCCTCAGCCTTCCCTGTAGCTGGAGAGAAATGATGGGGAATACTACAGAACAGGGGGTAGCCAACCTGTGGAACTTCAAGTCACAAGAAGAATTTGTAGTTAGACCACAGCCAGAGGGACAAAGTTTGGCTACCCCTTCTGTAGAACTTCACTTTAGGTGACATCTGAGGCTACCGGAATCACATCCAGGAAGGTGGGCGAAGCACTTACAGGTATAATCTTACGGGAAGTATTTTTAAAATAGGTTTGGCAACAGGGTCTATTTTTCTCCTTGATGTACTTTATTGATTCAGATATAAATACAGGTTGCCATGGACAAAACTCAAATTTTTCAGTTGATTATCCTGCAAATTGTCTTCCACTGCTACAAAAGCCATTATGCAAAACTGGTTAAAACTGAAGAGACTGTATGGCACCCACCTACAATAAAATGACTGCAACTGCCATAAGTTTAGTCAACAACTTGGCTGTCTCATAGGTAAAACTGTAGCAGAACCTCTAGTCAACCAGCAATGAAGGTGTACTTGTACATGCTGATAATTATGGACGGTTGGTGAGAAATTCTGATATCAAAACAGCGCAGTTTCACCGCCTTTGCACTTCAGGAGCAGGTGTTCATTGTCAGAACTCGTGTCCTGTACCAGAACAAATTTGTTTGACTTTTTGGGCAATAAAATATGAACATAAATGGAAGTAAATATTCTGGTGCATTACAGCCAACATAAGCAAGGATGCCTTGTAAGTGGCTACAATCGCTGCCTTTTACCCAAGATGGAAAAAAAGTAAAATGCACTATAAAACTGCCAATAAAGACAGCCGGAAGCAAAAAAACCCAAAAAAACGCAAAGTAACAAGTCTGCTGGATGAAGAAACCGAAAGATAAAAAAATTGCAAGCATGGGATCTTGTTAGTGTACAGGATAAAAAAACATAATCCAGGTAATGGGCTGAAGACTAAATATAATCTTTCGGCATATAATAAATTGTCAAAAAAAAAAATGTATGACACGAAAAGTTGAACAAAATGAAAAAAAAAAGTGTTCAATTTAAGCGAGTTTCAGTTCCTAATAGCATTGTGTTAGAATGGCACCCAAGGCAAACCCAAAGCGTGCAGGTTAGGTTTTCATTTCCCTGCAATGTATCAACAGCCCAAGTGTTGGCCTTGACCAATAACCAGTGCATACATTGCTTTAAGGGCTACTTGAATGTAATCAAAAATCAGAAAACATGTTCTGTGGCATGGCTAGACAAATTGCAGGCAGCCAACAACCCAAAAAGTTAGCTTTTAAATACTTTGATTTTATATACTCTACAGGTACATGCTGAAAGCCCATATAAAAAAGGGGGGGGGGGGGGGGGGGGGGGAAAATTTTCTTTAC
>NW_017306793.1:372023-416911 GCF_000935625.1 Nanorana parkeri | reverse complement strand
GATACATTTCCTATACTTGACAATCTGGCTGTTCAATAAAAATAAAAATTATCCTTTCCACACAAAGTGAAACTGCTTTGACCAGGCAAAGCAATATTTAGCCCTCCCCAGAAGCGTATAACAGCCTCCTTTACAACTGGGAATATAAATCATAAGTCACAAGTCGCCTGTTACAGAGGGCTATGACTTCCAATTATAACACTAGGCTATGAAGTGAGTCACATGCCACTTCATACCTGAAAGTGTAGGGAAGATCCTTTGCTCTACGCCACTGTGTTCAGTGCTGGGAGCAAAGAAAAAATGCTAGTGAGGGAAACTGGGTTAAAGAAAGCCCGTTTTGTTTCGGAATGGACAAAGCTCAGGTGTAGACATGACAGTTAACAGACCCATACTGAAAGAAAAAGCAACCCAAAAACCTCATATGGGGTTACGTAGACAAAATTAAATATGTATTAACGTAGAAGCAGTCCAAATTGACAAACATTTTAACCCCTATACTGCTTACCTAGTAGTAGAAACAGTCCTTGCATGCGCTTTCAAGGTACCAGATGTGTGCAGGCACCGATTGGCCCTGACTGCAAGCAGGTTTTGCAAACCCCACAATTTTCATCTACACACAAGCAATACTGTTTCCACTGCTAGTCTAGACCTCACTAGAAGTGTGAAAGCACAGGGTTCAGCATTAATGTGTTTAAAAGGGCCATGTAGAATACGTATATGGAGCGAAACAAACCTATAAAGATCTTCAGCCGTTTTGACAGAATACATTTTTGTTCCATTGTTTGCAAGTTTGTATGATTCTTACCCTCAAAGCAGTTAAACATTGACAATGGCACCATCAGACGTATATCTTTGCAAGAGTGTAGTAGAACATGTTACTGGCCTGTAATAAGCTGAGGACTCCTGTTCAATGCAACAGGATTTCCATGGAAACGGTCTACGTTCAAAGGCACTTACCACCATAATTTTTGAAGCCACCTCGGTCACCACCGCTGTGGAGGAAAAAGCGGAGACATGATTTTTTGCCCCCCTTCACCACTTAGGGCAACTGAATGCAGAAAAACCCAATTAAGTGTTAAGACTAGTGCAGCTCCCATTTGACATTCATTGGATAAGAACATTTCTTAAGATAAACACCCCCACCCCCCTGTAAAGCTAGCATACAGGTTTCTACTGCATCAATGGAACTATATGTAATTATTTTTATACTAATATAGAGATATATATATATCTATATATATATATATATATATATATCTTATACAAAGCCCAAAATTATTATGAGTTCCAATTCAGCTGAAATATTTATACTAGAACTTTATTCACACACCAGCTTATATCCTGAAGATTCCAGTGAAGAGCTTGCCATGCATTGCTTTGTGTATCAGTCCTCTCCTGCAAGGTTAGGATGTAGGTGTCACTAGTAAAGCTTACCTTAATATTGGATTCTAATTAGGAACACCCTGCAGAAGTCTGACATGATCACTTGGCTTTCCAATAGTCATAGGACTTTGGCAGAACTGGGAATTCTGGAGGAAAGATCTTGCCACTAGACTATCCAAGAGATAAGTCAGCATGTGATTCAGATTTTTTGCAAATCTGAAAAAAAAAAAAAACCCACTACCTGTAAAAGAAAAAGGTTAATTCTTGCCCCTCCCACACTACTCATGTCTGCTGTCTTGACAAGATACACTAGGTGAAAAATCTTCAGCATCTAACACTTCTAGGAGTATCGGGTGCCTTGTCTTTTCCCTAACCAGCCCCTAGATATCTACAGGATAAAGTCACTGGAAAAAACCTCAGATCTCATTAGTACTTTCACAATTAGCTCTGATAGTAAAACACCCCTGTTGTGCTGGCCGAGTAACACCATACATAGCGCATTGTAGATACTAGCACAATGTGAGGTGTAGATGCGGAGGTGTCTTGTGCAGGAAGCCTCCAAAAAAACATTACAGCTCAGTAGTGGCGATTGCAAATTCATGGATGGTAAACACAATCCAGAATGGTGTCTACGCTGGAAAGTGTATACCATCCACGATCAGCACTACTGATCTCCAGGGCTTGCTGCAGAAGCCGCAGCATCTACACCTTACATGTTTAAGTGCAAGTTTCCAGTGCGCTATATGGTGTAACCCAGCCAAAACACCAGGTGAGCATTATCATATAGGAGCACACTGAGCTGGTGGAAGTTTGTGGCGATACATTTAGATGCATTTACTTCAAAATGTCTCCCAACAGATATTATATTGCCTTCATCACCTAATGTTTCATCTACAACACTGCTTGTGAACACCTGATCTGCCACTCTGGAAACTTGCATGTGTGCTGCAGGGCCAATCTTGGTTAAACTGACTGTAGTGATAGAGGCCAGTGGATACGAATTCCAGCACGCAGCAGCTGACAGCATGAAGAAAGTGGAAGGGGTAAGTATTAAACCTAATCTTTGGAGAAAAAAATGTTTTTTTCCCCCCTTAAAGTATTTTTAAAGACCCCGAAAACCGTGGGAATTAGTAATAAACACTGTTGCGTCAGCTCTTAGAAAGCACATTGTTTTTGCATGGATGACTGGTGTCTTTAAACTCCCTTCAGCTTCAGTCTGAATTGTTGAAAACATTAACTGGAATGTGGTGTGTAGTTCTAAACAAAATTTTAGCAAGATTTAGCAAACTGCAAGGAAACCTAGATTGAACAACATGTCAACATAATTGCTGACCTCTACTGAAAGTTCAGCTTTCCTGGTTGCCATGTTAATTATATTCTACATCATCAATTCAGACCAGGGACATTTAGATTAGGGATTCTTCGATCCCTTAGCCCATTAATCTCAGAATTTTTTTTTTTCATATTGCTTGTAGCTTGCTAAAGGTCTGGTTTAAATCTACTACACCAAGCACTTTCATTAGGATCCATAATCAATACTCCTTAAGTGGCACTAAACAGTACATTAAGGGCCGGTTCACACCACAAAGTGTTCCAAAGCATTCAGCCTCTGGAACGCAACCCAGCCGGCTCCCTGCATTCAAGGACAGGAAGGGGAGTGGCGGCGCATTGAAGTCAATGGCACCACAGCCACACACCCCACCCGAACATGTGGCACATTAGTGCCTGCATTCCGGTCCACTGCGATCTGCAAAAATGCTGCATGCACTCTTTGTGCAGATTGCACTGGACTAGAAAACAGGCAATAATGTGCCACGCATTTCGGGTGTGGCTGCGGTGCCATTTACTTCAATGCACCACCACGCCCCACTCCAACGCAGGGAGCCATCCGGGGTGCGTTCCAGAGGCAGAACGTTCTGGAATGCACTCTATGGTGTTAACCAACCCTAACGGATTCCGGAGAGCTGGTCAAAACTTGCTGAATCAGATACACCACACGCAAGCCAAGATCAAAACACTCCCCATGTGAATACCACCTACCTCAGTTCTCCAAACCTAAAGAGCCACCACCCGTGCATGCAACATTACTCACCATCATTAAAGCTCATTACCAATAAATTATGGTATACAGAGCCAGAATACACTAAAGGTCATGCTGCATCAACCATTTCTTGACATTGTTACTGTGGTTAAAAAAAAAAAAAAAATCCTAAAAAGGCCTGTATCAACAGGCCTTTATTAGCTTTTAATGGGAATTTGTACAAAATCCGCTTGAAGGTGGTCAAAAAACAAAACAAAAACCACAGGTTGGAAGGTGGTCAACTGCATCTGTCAAATTCTGAATTTGTGTCTCAAGCTGACGCCGCCAACACAGGCCCTTATAAAACAGATTTACAGGAATGTAAAATTGCAAGAAAAAAAATTATATATATTTTTCACTTAAAAACTAGGAAAAACGGAGGAATCGTCCACGGTGACCAGTCAGGTTTCATTTTACCTCTGGCAAACATGGAACAAGGAATTTGTTTGATAGGCGAAGCTTCTGCTTTTGGTCAAGTTATTATAAACATTACTGCTAGCCGAGTGGTAATGACCTAATATTTCAATATATCCTGTCCAATGGATGAAGTGCAAAGTGAGTAGACACAGACTCAAACTTATTTTTTTTATAGAAGAGAGCACCCTTATTTTACATGATCCAAACATGTTACTCTGAGTCTCTACTGCTTGTAGATGGACCTGGGAATGCTCATTGTCAATGCAGCTAATTCAGCACATGTGGGAGACCAATGAAGGAGCACAGCCCATACATCCAGCATGGACATCTTACCACTGAAGCTGCAGGGCAAATGTAGAAAGCCAGTGTGCAATACAACAGCACCTGTCCACAACTGAAATATATACGGTAAGGGCTCACACTTTGATTGTCACTTATAAGCAATTTAATTTTTCCAAACCCAGGTTTAACATCAGATTTGCAGGTGCCTTTAGAGATGGTGCCCGCGGTTTCCAGAAAATCAGACGCTGCAAGTGGTATATCTCTATTGGTAGAAGCAGCAGCTAAAGTGAACTAAGGCAGGGAATGTCAACGTGAAAAATTCATACCTTTTCCCTGCTGTATCACATTGGCATATCAAAACCTTATCCACATAGACATATTAAGAGCAACCCCCAAAGCAAATTTAATGCAGTCTAAAGGTGAGCCCATGACACCAATATGTGCAGAAAATCTTACATGGTGGAGAAAGATACAAAAAGGTGGTCCCCGGCAGTACATGATCACATGCATTTTGGGAGAATCAATTTCTCCCCCAATTATATCAGACCTCAGTTTGCCCGCATTTTAATTATAAAAAAATGGTATCCATGGAACTGTGCATTATTTACTTCATGTCTGCCTTAATGCTGAAGAGCATGGACTTAGACATTGCTAATAGGAAAAAAACATTTAACCTTCTCCATTGAACACTGACTAGATCAGTGAATGGGTCTCGTGAGTGGACAGGATTCAGCCCAGTTTAGAAGAAATATTGGATAGGATTTGTGGATATTGGTTGTGTTTGAGGCATGTTAATCCTTTAGTTCAACATTTGGGCTTATAGCAGCCCCTAAAATAGTTTGGATGCCTTCCCATCTTTTAGTTCTACTTCTATATTACTAGTACTTACTATATATTGTTCCTTAAAGGTCAGCGGTAAAGCATTATTGTGAAGAACATCTAACAGATTATATTGCTACATAATCTACGTTTATGAAAGCAAATCCTTCATAAACTGTAGCTATGTAACTGCATAAAGAAAACCTGAATGCTCTTGCTGGGGGAGCTACAAGAGAAATTAAGCTCTTAAACCATCACAGACCTCAAAAAAAAAAAAAAATACCCCCCCAACCACACTGCAATTAACTTTTCTATTAAAATCTGAAGCTGGAAAAGGGACTACAGCTGTTTTCATGCCAAATGTGGAAAAGGAAATGCAGTAAAAAGGGTATCCACTGAAAATACAGAGGACAGCATAAATAGTTATAAGGTAAAATCCAACGTACTGGCAAAGATTTAACTACATTTGGTTTTTTTTCATAGTACCAAATATATAAGCTACCTACCATCCAGTTTTTTTTTTAAAGGGGGTGGGGATTTGTTTGTGTTTATTTATTTTTATTTTTTTAAATAGGCTGCTTTAACTTTGAAAAACTAGCTATTCACTGATCCATGAAACCAACTACAGGAGCCAGCATCACCAACACAACTCAAACACTTTACTGGAAAATATATACTGGGCATGTCTTTAGGTGCTGCAACATTGGTTTTGCACAAGACACAAAAATACTGTGCCCAAACCAATTTCTATTATATCAAGGTTCACAAAATCAAAGATTTAAGTAGGTACAACTCCCAAGTATTTGCTAGTGAAGCAATACATTAATCATGCTTTAGAGAAGTTACCTCTGGTGAAATCATTAAACCATAATTTCATGCATAGTAAACTAGAGGTTAATATAACTACTTGCCTCATGCCACCGCGACGATCTTCATAACCACTTTGACGATCATCATGGCCACCACGGCCTCGGCCACCCCCAAAATTCTGGGATCCACCATAGCCTCCATTATCACCATACCTGCCTGTGTCTTTTCGCTCATCTGTACAGATAGAGATGAGAATGCTATAAGAAAAAAAAGCCAAATAAGCCAGCCAAGTACTTTATAAGAAATACATTCTGATGTATTCCTACTAGGGATGCACCGATACTAGTATCCGTGCCGATGCCAAGTATTTGGCCGATTACTCTTACTCGCCCAAATTCTCCCATGCCTAGTCCGATACCCAAGCTTCCGGTATTAGGAAGCAAAGCAATGAGTCATTACATGCCGCACGGCTTTCTGAATGGCCAGGAAGCTGGCTCCATGCTCCCTTGGTCTCTACCCTGCTGGTCCCGGCTGCATGCAGTGGTCTGCAGCGAGGATTGAAATTGACAGACCGCTGCAGACAGCACCAGCACGGAGGAAAATGGAGGAGCAGAGCGGGCAAATAAACCGATGAGAATCATAGCCAACGATTCTTATTATCGATTTAATCAATCAGTTGTTACAGCCCTACTGTAAACAAGTGCCAAGATCCGTGCACACCAAAGGAACCAGAGGATCTGACTGAGCATCCACAGAAACCTCACAAATAGACAAAGCCCCATAAAGGTAAAGAACATTCCTTCACCAGCGGAGGAAACTTGTCACTGGACAAGTGGCCGAGCCCAGCAGCCCCATGTCAGGAGACACTGAAAACACCTAGATGGGCACAGCTGACCCCCATTGCAGACTGTACTATGCATGAACAACCCTTTCAAAATGGAGGTAAACACCAACACAGCAACAGATGGCCCTGGGACCCCAGAGACCCCCAAAGCAGACCCTGAAAACAGAGGAAGAAGGAATGTGTACAATTGCAATGTATGCAGGTCATGCTGGGACATGTAGCCCTGCAGTGTAAAATACATAGTAAATACAGGGCATGCTGGGACTTTAATACCCTAATGTATAATAATCAGTACATAAAAGGGCATGCTAAGACTTAGTCCTCTAGTGTATAAAATGCAACATGCACAGGTAATGCTGGGACTTGTAGCCCTCCAGTGTACAATACACAGTACACATATGCCACGCTGGGACTTGTAGCCCTCTAGTGCACAATACACATTAAAACAGGGCATGCTGATACTTTCAGCCCTTTAGTGTATAATATGCAGTAATTACACTGCATGCTGGGACTTTAGTTCTCAAGTATATAATGCACAGGACCTGCTGGGACTTGTAGCCCACTAGTGTATAATATACAGTACAGCTTATGCTGCGACTTTCAGTACTCGTGTATAATACGCAGTAATTACAGTGCATGCTGGGACTTGTAGCCCACTAGTATAGAATATACAGAACATACAGGTCATGCTGCAACTTGTCATCCTCGAGTGCATATTATGCAGTACGTAAAGAGGCACGTTGGAACCTGTAGTCCTCCAGCACAGAATAAGCAGTGTACACAGAACACATTGAGACCTGTAGTCCACTGAAGCTCCAAGCATAATGTATGCAAGAAATCCCAAAAAGTGGGAGGAGCAGACAATGCAATGTGAGGTTTCATCCGATCCCACCACCACATGCAGGTCCTTACCAGGAGACAAGCCTGGGAAGCATTGCTGTTAATCTTCCATGGCTGAGCACACACGCACTAGGCTGCACAGAGAGCCGTGCTCGGCAACACCCCTCCACAGTAACTGTGGGTCTGCAAACAGCTCAGCCAGCACTGCTAGAAGCCGGCCAGAGAAAGGAGGAGAAGCCCAGCTAGTACAGCAAAACCTCAGAAACAGATAGCTGCAGTAAAGGCAGAAAGGAACCTTGGGGAAGTGACTTATTGAGCCAGCTTACAGGGCACTAGATGAGGAGAGGCACCCGTGTCTGCTCCCTATAACAACCTAGCAGGGAAGAGAGCGCTACTTACCACTCCAGGTAGAGGACAGGGTATTTTCTCTCACATCAGATAGAGATGGACACCAGCACTCGATGGCAAGTACGCCTATTTATTCACGTACATGTTTCAAAGCAAGAACACTAGGTGCAACAATTCGGGTCTCACAGGATCCCCTTCATCAGGCAAATAACTGGTTTGCCTGATGAAGGGGATCCTGTGAGACACCGAAACGTTGCACCTAGTGTTCTTGCTTTGCAACATGTACGGGATTAAATTGGTGTACTCGCCTTCCAGTGCCGGTGTCCATCTCTATCTATATAATTTTGGCAGTAGCCAGCCGCTGCACCCATTTCTTCATTGATGGAACAGTGGGTATATGGACTTTCTCTCACATCAGATCGCCTCCCACTGAAGTGGGGGTGCACACTGACAAAGCAGCCCAGTTGGTCATATGCGCCCCCCATGAAGAACACCCAAACCCGCACGCAGCTAAGGATCTGCATGCGCTTGTAGGCCGAGCTGGGGAGACTACAAGGATCTATATTAGCCAGTCTGTCACCCAGCTCAGCTGTTGAGTGAAAAAATAGAATAAAAGAATCAAGATCCCCAGCTGGGAGCTAGGTTGTTACTCTTAACACTAGGCAAGAAAAAACTGGGCTACCTCTAAGATGTAGGGTTTGAGCCACCAGAAGGGGCTGCCCACAGGGCTGTACTTTTGTCGTTTTTGTCTGCCTAGTGTCCTACTCCTGCAAGTGGCAAAAAAAACTTGCATAAAATGAAGATTTGGCTGTGTGCTTCAATAAACATGAGAAATACCATTTTTGTTTTAGCAAACTCTGTAGAAATTAATGTGTTGCCTGCAGAAATTGCAATGTGCCATAACTGAGGCAACTGCCAACAAAAGGTTAATTCATAAGAATTAAAGTGACACTAAACTCAGAAGTTAAAACCTTAAAAATGCATTGAAGTACCCTAACTATTAACAAAAATGTATCTTATTTGTGTATCACTGAGTTTAGTGTCACTTGAATGTTCAGCTCTATATCATAGGATACGGACAAGGTTGCATGACTGCTCATCATAAAGAAAATTGCAGCATCCAAATTTCTGACTGAGCTAATTGGTGCATTATGTCTGACACAATTACAAGGATCTTTGGGATATTTTTTCTGACAGGTTTGCAGGAAACTGTAGCAAACAAATTCATAACCCTAGTTTTGTCATATCAAGATAAAGCAGGTACAGGTTTGTACATCACCTTGCGAGGAAGCGCCATAGCCCTCACTCGGCGAAGAAAACGACTGCTGCTGTCCATAGCCCGAATGTTCATAGGAACCTTGAGGTTGTTGCTGCCCATAAGCGGGTTGTGGCTTTTGTCCATAATCTTGCTGGTCATAGGAGTCCTGATGCGTCTGCCTAGTGTTACCTGGCTGGTTGTCACCATATGGTCCTCTGTTACTGTACCTAGAATTTGTGAAATTAAATCTGAACTCAAGACCATATGTAAAAAAAAATACCCCTGCAGGAGCGCACTACTACACTGCAAGAATGAACGGCTAAAGTCACAAGGTAAGGGAATAAGTTGTAATACCAATGCTTATTCCTTGCTCCAGCAGGCTTCCAGCACTCAGCTCTGACATTCTGGGTTACAGGACTCACCGTCCTCACATACAACACAGAGCTGCTGGTACTGCATTGTGCAAGATGACATCAGAATGTGACCGATATCTAGAGCGTCAAAGAAGAGCCTTTGGGTGACCAGTCGCACATTGTGGTGGAAGTCTGCAGGAGCAAGGATTAGCCCTGGGTTCCTTTTTTCATGTGGGACACCAGGCTAGACCCAACTGCTTTTCTGAAAAGAATTAATATAAAATATACACAAACATTAAGCTTAAAAAAAAACTAGGGGGAGGGGGGAAAGTGCCCAGTCTCAATGACTGGGTCATTGCAGGGTTCAATGTTGAAACCACTGGCTGTATTCTTCACTTCTAAAGAGCTCCAGCAGCTTTAGACTACTAGAATAGACATATATTGGTGTGCTTTTACAGGTATAGCCAGTTTTAAAAGGTGACAGATCACAGTGTTGCTTTAAAGTTAAGCCGCTTGCAGATGTGGCCACTGTAAGTCATTAACCGGAATAGGTAGGGAGGCTGAATATGAATGGGGACACTGGGCATTCCTGTCACGGGAATCGGTAGGTTTTTGCCGCAGAAATGCCAGACCGCCCAGTCTGCCAGTTTGAACAGAGCCTTACACTAAAAAAAATTCTGCGCCACAGTTATTTTCAGCAGAGTGCAATACAATGCAACTACAATGACATGGTTAAAATAGGGATCCTTGTGTCCAAGGTTTGTGAAATGAGCTCTTTATTAATGGAAACTGCATTTAACATTTTCCATGTGTTTACCCAACATTAAAACATATGAAATAAAGCTTCAACTTGGTAGCAGATTTGGATACCTATATCATTTTTAGGTATCAGGGGAGGGTTAAGCCCTGGGACTCAACCTCTTACACATTTTCAGAGCTGTAAGCCCTGCTCTGGAAACTAACAGTAACAGGTTGTGGCAGTTAGGATAATATAAAAAGCCAGCTTTTTAGATCTTAACTCACAAAAGGGAAACGTGATAAAAGCAAGCTGTAGACCAACTTAAACCTATGAAGACTGGGTTATTACAGGGCAAGTGCCACCAGAAGGGTCAGAGCGTTTTATCATAGGAAAAGCTCCACATTCAAACAAACTAAATGATACTGAAAGCTGCAACAGGTACAAGTATCTGTACGTAGTACCTGTGAGCAATTTTAAGTTTTCTATTGATTAACCTTTAAAAAGTCAAAGTATTGGAATATTAAAAAAAAACAAAAAAAAACTAAACCACACACACCACAGATAAAACAATGTAAAAACAAAAACACAACTCACCCGCCTCTGCTGGTAGATTCTGAACTCGGCTGGGCATAGCCTGCAAATGACTGTTGGCTTTCATAGGGTGCTTGGCTCTGTCCTTGTGAAGGCTGTCCATAACCTAAGAAGGATCCAATATCAACTTTTAAGTTTAGAAAAGAAAATAATGCTATGTGGGTTGCCATGCATTGCTGACCACTTCCTGAGAATGATGGTTTCAGGCCAGTAACTGACACCAAAGACAACCATGTCAACTAGCATTCTCAGGGCATAGAGATCAGCAATAATATCCTCAATCTCTGTGGGCATAAAAATAAAATAGATAAAGAGGTGTGGAGTGGGAAAGCAAAGCCATTTTGCCCAGAAACATAATGGTACGGTACAAGCTTCAGCCCTACAGAATACATATTTAGAGGTCTTAGGAGAACAAGCTGAACTGCCCCCTCCTGTCAGCCACACTTTCCTACTCTTTAATAAGGATGCCCATCAAAGCAGCAAGTAAATACCAAGGCATTAGAGCAGTGGTAGGCAACCGCAGCACTCCACCTGTGCTAAACTACAAATCCCATCATGCCTGTGCCTCTGGGAGTCTATCCTGTAGCTGTCAGAGGGCAGTGCCCCATGGGACTTATTCCAGAAGAGCTGGAGTGCCGAGGTTGCTTACCCCTGTATTAGAGGCAGGAGACCTTGCAAGCAATTGCATAGTAGAGGGCCCTTGGGAGACAGGGCACCCTGCATGCGGTAGAAGACATCTAAAAAGGTATGTGTAGACACCGATGCCCCAAAGTCCTGTGCCTGTTACTAAAACAATGTTACTACTGGGCTTAGTCTAAGAATTATAACAAGCATGATTTCAAGCCGTATATTATGCCACAGATACATACCACCTGCCTGACTTTGTCCATAACTGGAACTGTAGCCTCCATAGTTTTGTCCATAAGCAGATGGCTCTGCTGTCTGCCCATAGCCAGAAAAGTCCTGGAGGAACAAAACAAAAAGTTATAAGATTATAGAAGGTGTCCGTCCAGCCAAAGTGGATATCAACTCTTGCCAAATTGCTAGTGAGCTGAAGTCACCAGCTGGGTCTTTTACCTGACACATGGGTCGAGAGATCTTAACTATCCTGCTGGGGTTATAGAAGGAGGCTTTACAATTCTCTGCTGGGTTTTATTGATTTTACACTACACCATACAGCCAGGAGACATGGGCACAGTTGAGAGAACAGGGAATGCTAGCATCTACCAAATGCTAAATATATTTAAAGCACTAAATCAAACTCAAAAAAAAAAAAAAATCAACTTATGTACTTGTTTTGGCTATATACATTTCAGAAACATAGATGCAATTTAAAGAAGGTACTTTGTAAAACATATCGAACGACTTTTGCCTGATTAAATAGAATAGTGCATGAAAGGCAAAAAACTTCATTTTTGGAGACAGTGGGGAAGGGTAAAGCTAGCCATACAACTATAGATTATCTGCAGATTTTCTATGAATCTCCCACTGGGCCATGATTCAGTATCTTGCTAGTCGGCCCCGCTGACCCTCAAAATACCTGAACATTGCCCGCATCCAATCAGATTGTTCAGGTATTTTGAAAGCCAGCAGGGCCGACTAGCAAGATACTGAAGCTTGGCCCAGTGGGAGATACTTCCAGCCACACAGTTTAGCGTAGATGGAGGAATCTGTTGCACTTTTTCCATCTGATCATAAAAAAGCTATAGGTGTATGGCCAGCTTTACACAAGTTCTTAATTGCTGGCTATACCCATAGACAGAACCCCTCTGTGTGACCATAGTCACCAGGACAAATAAAGCGAGGGGAAATTCAGAATTTTGAAGTGGTCAGAAGAGAAAAAGGGGAGGGAAAATCTAATAGGGACACTTGTTCCTTTGAATTTTAAGATGGGAATTCCCCTTACGGTGTAAATTTCCCCCATGGCCAGAAGAGAAGGGAATTTTCCCCAGAGCAAAAAAATATAACTTCAATTGGCACTTCATAACCTTTACTGACTACCCAAAATTAAAAAAAATTGGCTTTACAAACTTTAAATGTACCCAAGTGGACAGTCAACGACAGTTAACTCTTTAGACTAAGGTTGAAGACAATATCACCTACCTGTGCAGGCTGTCCAGCAGTTTGTCCACCTTGAGTTCCATAACCAGCATAACTACAAAATAAAAATTAAATTATGATCATCACTGCTGTAATAGGAAACTTGAGCAAGGAGAAATACTATGGTTGTCCAAAAACCTTGCTAGCTCTCTGGCTGTCATGCGGATTCTGTGGTTACTTTTTCAACCACTGACCTTTTACAAGTACTTAGCAAATTAAACCAGGGTTCCCGATTTGTATACTTGTTTAAATAGTATTACCATTTTCAGGGAACATTATAGTCTCTCTTATCTGCAAAAGGTTCCTTAAAATGTCACACTATAAACATAACACACTCAATTACATTAGGAAGGAAAAAACAGAGTTCGGTAACATATTTCCCATGAATCTTCCAGAACAGCACAGCGGGTCTTCATGTAAGTTACAGGTGCCTCTAAGTATATGCCCCCCATGTTTTCAGTCTCCCCTCTTCTCCCGGGTGAAGAGCTCTATTGCACATACGCCCGCCCCATCATGCTGCTGGGCCGCTCAAGAAACTTCCGCTCTTCGGATGGGAACGAGCGGCAGAGAGAGAAGTATAACCCTTTTTGGCATTTTTTTTTTGCATATATCTACCACTAGCAAGCAGTAGATAAGCAAAAAAGTTTATTATACTTTAATGCAATAAAGACCTGCTGCAGCCACTTACTACCAATGATACTTCAGAGACGGGGATAGATGACGCTGCCACAACACTGGTCCTGATAACTCAGCATAGTCTTTTATAGACATCAGGGTTCTATTAGACCCTTAACGTCTTTCCAACCTACTGTGCCAATAGAAATTCATGAAAAGGTCACCTATGACATGTTTAAAAAAAAAAGGGAAATCTTGGAATAGGCACACCACCACTGTACACGTCAGCATACAGGTGACAGAGGCCAGTGACTGGTGTTCAGCACAGATTGCTAGTGTTGACAGACCCTTGCAGTTATACCCCCTGAAAGAGTAAGATTACCCCGCCCCAATCCTAGGACTGTCCAATATGCCCAGACTGTACACTTTCCTTTAGGAGCAGCAGACAATCATACTGTGAAACGGTTTTAACAGATATCTACACTAAGCACACACAAAGCAATCTCCAGTCACTGGGGTTCATTTTTCTTCACTCCCATAACATGTGTCCAGTGCTTACATACATAACCAGTGAGTGGGTCAAGAAGCTAAAGGCTTACCCTTGCTGAGGTGGTCCTCCATAGCTTCCATAACTGCCAGGATCTAAGAGGAAAAATTTTTTTTATAGAATACATATATATTTAGGAACTTCGGATCCTGCTTATTAGTTGCAAGTTTAGGAACAGTGAGCCCCAGGGTACCAATAACTGCACTGAAATAGAGGATGAATATTTGAGGCAATAAATATACTCCATCACCGTTTAGCTTGTACAATATTCATGTCTGACCAATACAGGATCCCCCATAGAAACAATGGTTACATTTGCTAATTTGCTTCAGCAGTCTGTTACATTATATCTCCTAGGCTTCATCAAGTGTCAATAATGCAGTCTTTTCCTACTTCACACTGCTTTTTTTAAATCATCTTATTTTTACTACTGCCCATAAATATTTGAAGGACATTCAACCAGAAGAGAACAGCCTAGGAACATTCGATTGTCCCATTCTCACAACAGCAGGTTAACTCGCACAGAACACACATGCAGTGACGCTGGACAAATAGCCATGCAATTCTTTAATTTAAAAAAAACAAACACCTTAGTGGATACAAGCATAAGTGAAATGTAGTAATTTGCTACATTACCCAATTAAAAAATACATATGGCGAAACTATGCCACTGCATACCTTTTACATGACATTAACCCCTTCGTGACGGGAGATGTACAGTGTACGTCCCGTCACAAAGTGGCTATATGACTGGCCACGTACACTGTACGTGCCGAGTTATATCAGCTTCTGTAATGCTGGTAACTGCTGATTCTCAGAAGTTACCAGTCATTAATGAATGCTTCAGTATTGAGGCATTCATTAATGAAATAGTTAAGCTTTTGTAAAAGCTTCTTTCTTTCATTAATGAAAGAATGAAGCCTTTACATTCAGATACGGGTTTGCTAAATAGCGATCCCGATACGGGTTTGCTAAATAGCGATCCCGTATCTGACAGCTGAAGATAGCAGAGAGGTAGCAGTGACTCACCTCTCTGCTATTTGTTTTGACAGCTGTATAGCCTGGCCTGATGTTTATGATACATTTCAAGCACTAGATACAAATGTATCTGAGTGAAATGTATCAGTTTTGATCGTCTAGGAACGATCAAAGACCTTGAGATCTGATTCTGACACGCTGTCAGGATCAGTCTCTAAGTTATTAATAGCTGTTCCTAAGTTTGGAGCAGCCAAATAACTAAAAAAAGTTTATCAAGCAGTCAAAGTGACTGCTTGATATAAACTGACAAAAAAAAAAGTGTTTTCTTTTTTTACACTTATTTTTTTTACAAAGTGTAAAAAAAAAAAAAAAAGTGTACAAAAAATTAGGAAATTAAAACTTGTATATAAATATATTTTTATACTATAATTATTAAAAAAATTATAAAAATAATAATCAAAACTTGCTGCTGTGGAAGAATCACACAGCAAAAATGTAAGTGTGTCATTTAGGAACATAAACCAAAAACTAGCTCAGTCATGAAGGGGTTAAAGGAGAACTATAGGGTTAGGGCTTTTCCCCATAGTTCTCCTAAGGCTGGGTTCACACCTAGGCGCATCGAATATGCGCGTTTGTACCGCAATTCGGGGTAAAAACCCTGCGACAAACGCGTGTTTCCGAAGGCTACCTGGCTTTATCCCAATGGATATGCGCTGCAAATACGCCCCAAAGAAGTTCCTGTACTTCTTTGGGCGTAGAGCGTTTTGTAGCGCGTTCCTACGTTCTGCCAAATGGTCAAACACCGAAATCCCATTATTTCCTATGGGTATGGTTCACACCTGGGCGTATTACAGGCTGTGTGAACGCGCTACAAAATGCCCTACGCCCAAAGTACAGGAGCTTCTTTGGGGCGTATTTGCAGCACGTATCCATTGGGATACAGCCAGGTAGCCCTCGGAAACGCGCATTTTTTTACCGCGAATCACTGTAAAAAACACATCACGAAACGCGCGACAAACACGCATATTCGATACGCCTAGGTGTGAACCCAGCCTTAAGGTAACGGGAGGACACAAACTAGTGTACTCCCGTCACAAAGCTCAGTATGCCGCGAGTTACAGCTCACGGTATACTAAGAAGCCTCCGACTTTACTGTCTGGATCCACCCAGCTGCGAGAGTGACAGCTGGCTCTGCCGATCTAGAGGCAGAGGCAGCTGTACCCGCCCCCACCCATTCCGCCAGTTGGTGCTGGAAGAGCGGAGCGGGGAGAATTCCTGCAGGGAGCCGTGACTGACAGTCACAGCTCTCTGCGGGGATAGATCGAGAAGTGAGCAAGCGAGGGTATGTGTTCGCTCACTTACCTATCTATTGAGCCAACCTGTGACAGTTTCATTGTTACGCGTCGGCTAGAACTATCAGGATGAGTGACTTTCACTCCTCATAGTTCTCCTTTAACAGAGTTCCCACCACAACTCCAGAGCGTCTATGCAAATGCTGACTTTCTGATAAAGCCTAAAAAACAACACCCTCCTACCAGAGAATGCTTGGATCTGGAAATTGACCCACAGATTTCAAGTACTCCACTGTGAAATAGAGAAGTTGGTGTTAAGGCCCTTACCACACCGCATAGCCTGAACTACAGACTCGCTTTTGTAAATGCACAGAAAAATCCAATTTACTCTTGCAACTAGTCACTCACTTCTGCACATGCATGGAAAAAAAATCCCACTAATTTCTGGGAAGAGGCCATTGATTGTAATGACACATCATGTAAGGCTCTTACATAGTAACGAATGGCATTTTCAAACATGGATCTTAGAGGAGAATATAACATGGCAGGTGAATATAAGACCTAAGTGGCCTATACACCTTGCGATTATCGATCGGAAATCAAACGCGTTTTTGAACGATAATCAGCCTGTTGATGGGAAGCAAACAATCACAGTTACTGTTCAACTGGGTGAATTTCGTCGATCGAGGAGGTTGGAAAACTTTCAAATGCTACGGGGAAAAAACCCAACATGACCACTGCACATGTGCAAACGCAAATCCGTTGTCGATCGACGAAATTCAGTCAGTTAGTATCGCTAACGAACCATAATTTAAAATGCACATTGGTCGGTGTATAATGGAGTATTCAAGTAGAAATCAAACGACCGCTCGATGAGGGCACTAAAGAAATCGAACGATATTCGCAAGGTGTATGGCCATCTTTAGAACTATTGGGAGTGTAAAATATACTTTTCCCAATAGATTGAGACGGCATGCGAGACCGCAGCTGTCACACTCCGTTCTATCAAAGTTTGTGACTAGGATGGAATGTGAGACCAGTGACGTGGCCACACATTTTAACGTAATCCGGTCCAGTTTTAGCGGTGGAATTTGCGACCGGAATTCTCAGCTGTTCCAGGGCAGACCGGCATCGCAACTCGTATGTGCAGGAGAACCAATCTGCCCTGGAACAGCTGATCGGTCCTGAAATGTCACTTCTATCTGACTTTGTGGAATGTGAGATTGCATAAACAAAGTCATATTTCAAGACAAATACGCTGTTCCAGGGCAGATCGGTTCTCCTGCACATACGATCTGCAATGCCGAAACATACATTTGGCGGGATTACGTTAAAATGTGTTACCAGTCACACATTCCACCGCTGTAAAACTGCGCAGGATTACGTTAGAATGTGTTACCACGTGACCGGTCACACGTTCCAACGTAGTCATAAACTTTGATAGAACACCGGCTCTATAGCTGGAGAACGGAGCAATCACTAACTGCTAATTGCCCAGCTCATGGTCTTCTCCCTGCAGGGTGTGGTGACTGCCAGTCATGGCTCCGCACTCCCCTCTCTGTTCCTCCAGCACTCATTGGGGGGCGAACATTGGAAAGGGTGGGCAGCGCTACCTCTAGAGAGGCAATCAGGGTGGATCCCGACAACATTGGCTCTGCGCGGTCAACATATGAAAGGCAGTAGCCCACTATATGCTGAGTTTGTCACAGGAGTAAATTAGTAAATGTACTCCTGTGACCCAAATGAAAACTAAAGGCTAGAGGTTTGGCTATAGCTCTCTTTTGGGGGGCGAGGCTAAGTTAACATACTCACATGCCCAGTAAATCCAGCACTGTGCTGTAACCTGCCACTCCACCCAACAGATGCTCAGTCTGAGGCCAACATCTTCCTCTGCTATCAGGAGCCAGTTATCTTTTCAGGGTTCTTACATCTACCCCCAATAACATCTGCCCCCAGTGACGTTCACAAAAATACAATTTTGTCATACATGCAATGTATACAGTGTAAAGACTAAATCACAAGGCCTTTACCTACATAAGCATTTGAACTTTACAGCTGTTCACAAGTTTGAATACTTGTGAGGTGCAAAATGGCTCCAACCTACTAGGTTTGTATTAAAGTGTCCCCATTGGGCAGTTTCTCTTTACTTCCTCTGTGGTTACCGGGACAGGAAGCAAGAAATACCCAATAGACCCAATACAAATTCTCACCATTTCATACACTAACGAATCCCTAAAAAAAAAAAAAAAGGGCTGGAGCTGAAGTTTAATATCAAAAATAGGGGCGTGTGGCTTTCTTCTATTCTACACAGCACAGGGTAGACACCCTCACACACGTGAAGGGGGCACATCACCCGTCTGCCTCCACAAGCACACGGCCACGTACACGCGTCTAACACCACACAGGAGCGGGACCACAACTATACACCGCCCACGTGCGGTGCAGCCATATATACATAGGACGTCTTCCCGCTCCGTGGCTTCCGACTATCCTGCTGCGTCACCCACAGCCTTCCTGCAGGATAGCAGGCTGTGTTGGGACCCCCCCAACCTGGAATCCGACATACATGCAAACATACCGGCCGCGTTACAACCCCCCTACCTGACGACATGATGGCGGCAACCAAAAGGACTCTCAGTAGCCGAGAAGAAAAACAGCAACGCGCGCAGGAAGAAGGCGTCACGTCCCAGAACTCGCGAGAACGAATGTACGTGCTCACGCAACGTCACAAGTGATGTCAGAGCGCGGGAATGTTTGTGTCACGTGCTTTCATTTGTTTAGCGCCAGGGATGTGGAACTAGGCCCTTGTTGGTACAGCGGGAGGGGGTAAAGCATACCCAGTGGAATGACTGGAAAACCTGGCCTGGACGATTATAGTGGTGATAATACACTGACTTTCACCATTAATGGACCATGAACATGTGTACAGTAACCACCTGAAGTTCTGGGGGTGTTAAACCCCCTTCCTGGCCAGGCCATTTTTCAGTATTGAGCGCTCAGGTACTTTGACATTTATTCAGTCATGCAACTCTGTACTGAAATACATTTTATATCATTTTTTGGGGGACACGTAGAGCTTTCTTTTGGCCATAATTAATCACCACTGGAGGGTTTATTTTTTATTATATAATTAAAAAGTACCAAAAATTTTGGAAAAAAAAAGTTTCCATTGTTGGTTAAATATAAAAGACGGGATCACGTCAGGAAATAGACACCAAACACATCAAGCCTTAAAATTGCTTGTGCTTGCAAAATCGCAAAAACCGACCATACCCAAAATTGCCCATGGGCGACGCTTTAAAAGCTTTTACGGCTTGCCAGTTTAGTGTTATTAACCCTTTCGCTGCCAAGCCCTCCGGAACATCTGCAGTGCATGTGCATGGCGTACACCTCAATATGTGTATGTAAGGCCCCATTCACACTGAGCGACATGAAAATCTCGTTATTTTGAGCGATACTGCGCGACGAGCGATATTGAGCGACTTGTCCCTATTGGGCTGTATGCAATCAGGAGCAATATCGCTCGAAATCGCTACCAGCGACGAGCTACAAGCGATATTGAGCGACGAGATGTGAACTGCTCCATTAAAATGGATTGGAAAAGCTACATAGAGTGATATCGCGTGGAAATATGAGCGAAATCGCGCGATAAATCGCTCAGTGTGAATGGGGCCTTATGTGGGGGGAGGGAAGGGTTGTGCTTTTTTTTATTAGTTTTTTTTGTACACATTTTTGTTTTTTTCATTTTGTTTTTTTTACATTTTCAATTCATTCACAATCTAAAGGTGCCCATACACTGTGCAATTATCGCACGATAATCGCGGGAAATCCCGCAATCGTACAATAATCGCAAAGTGTATGGAAAACGTGCAAGCGTTTTTACTTTACGGTCGCACGTCTTTTGTCTAAGGAGCATGCTAGAAAACCCGCTGAGAATCGTACGATTTAAGATCAATGCCACAAGGGCCGGTGTGCGCACGCGCACACTGCCCGTTCAGCATTGCGGTCATCGGAAGCCAGCCCCTCAGGGGGGCGGGCCTGTCCAAGATGGGCAGATCGTAAGTTTTTTAAATTGGCCACCTTTTCCATCCTGAATTGCTTGTGAGCCGCTGATGACAGCTATTAATTTGAAGGGGACAGTTCGGGGAACAGTTCTACTATAAGCTCATGGTCGCTAAGGCGACCATGAGCTTACAGTAGAACTGTAAATGCCAGGTCCGTACGACATACTGAGCTAGCCAGCCGGGAGCACTTTTGTACCTCCGTATGCCGTACGTCCTTGGCAGCGAAAGGGTTAATGATTGATGGCCCTAGAATTTTTGCTTGTGCTGTAACATGTGCAGCGCAATCGTTGTTTTCGCACATAGGTGCACCCAACAAGTTTACATGTGTAATTTTTTTTCAAAAAATGTTTTGATTTGTGTAACTAATTTTTTTATTTTTTTTTGTGACATTCATTTTTCTTAAATTATAAACTATTGTTATCACATACGGGGCTAATATAGGGGCTCCAATCTGGCCCCCTGTACTGGTGTCCAGTGCAGTGCTGCGCTATGGATTTTGCTTGCAAATTGCAAGCACTCATTGGTCAGCATGGTCAGGTGACCAATGGGAAGCACTTCTTAACTACAGTTTTGGTTAAGATCATTTTTTCTATCAGAACAAGTAGATTGTCATGAGGGACAAGTAGATTGGGCCCCCGCTTTAGTCCTTGGACAAGTAGTTTTTTTTTTTTAAATCCATTCTGATGTATCAGAGATGACTCTTATCATTTGTGTGTAGTAAAGCCAGACACAAATGGGTATTCCTGCCGAATGGCTTCACACTGCTTAGTAACCCCTTCACGACTGATGACGTACAGTGTACGTCGCTAGCATCGGGGGCCGACTGTCGGCTTTACAATAGAAGCGAGTTTGGCGACTCAGCTTCTATTGGCGACTCAGGCCTATTCTATGGCCCAGTGAAGGGGTCAACTCCCCCCACCCGACACCCCTGCCGTGCTTCCCGGGGTTCGTTACCCCTCCTACGGGCCAGGGACCAGCTTCTCTGATGTTGTCGGGGAGGAGATGGACGGGCCTCCGTTCGTTGATCCCCTCCCTGTTCTATGGAAGTGGCAGCTATGCAGATTGCATCACTTCCAGTACCATAGCTGTCAGTGTTGGGCTCCTGAAGCCCAGCTATAAGCGATTGAAGTGCGATCTGCACTGCAATAGCTTGTTTGGAGTTTAAAGGTGACCTTAAAGAGTACCTGTCACCACGATCTGCTATCACATGGGGGGCTTGTAAGCCCCCCATGTGAATTATCATTTAATATATTGCCGAACTGGCAATATATTGAATGAAAATCATTCCCATGTGGTCGTCAAGTGGGGAATCAGTATGATCTGCACCTCTTGCAGATCATACAGATCGCTCCCTCGTGGTGCCTGTGCTAACAGGCAGGGATCGATTAGTATGTCTGCTCAGCCAGAGTGCAGATGACACTGATTCTCCACTGAAGCCCAGGGATGCTGCCCCCCTTCCTGCAAAACAGGTAAGCAGGAGAGGGGGACGTTTTTTAAATAACTATTTTAATGTGTGTGTGTTTTTTTTATTGTGTGTGTTTAAATGAATGTGTGTGATTTATTTTTTTAATTAAGCTATGTGTGTGTTTTTTAATGAGTGTGTGAGATATGTGTGTGTTTCATTACACATGTGTTTTTTTTGTTTGTTTGTTTTTTAACCACTTCCCGCGGGTTCACGTAATTGTGCGTCATGCGCAGGAAGTGGTTATAACAAGAACATGGCTGCTCCTGAAGCCATGTTCTTGTAGCGTGTTAAACAACTGATGATTGCTCTTTAAATACAAGCGATCCGGCGTCTGTACAGGCGCTGAATCGCTTGTACGGTGCGGAGCTGTGCACCCACCATCAGCTTCCTGGGCTCATCTGTCCCTCGTGTGAGCCCAGGCCGCCGCGCATAGAAGTTCTCCCCTGACAGATCGGAGGAGAGATCAGTGGCTTCTAGTTGCGGATCTCTCCTCCGATCACTGGACCTGGAAGTGATGTGCATTACATCACTTCCGGTGTCACTGTACACAGTCTCTGGCTCTAAGCCCTCGTTCACACCTGAACGTTTTGTAGCGCGTTCTACGCTCGACGAACGCTCTACAAAACGCTGGAAAATATAAATCCCATTGTATTCAATGGTCTCGTTCCCACCTTGGCGTATTTCCGCCCGTCCCTAACGCGCTACAAAACGGCCCACGCCTGAAAATGTACAGGTACTACTTTGGGCCGTTTTGTTGCGCGTTTCCATTGGGATACAGCCAAGTAGCCTTTGGAAACGCGCGATGGTCGCGCGACTTTTTTACCGCGAATCGCGGTTAAAAAACGTGCGACGGTCGCGCATATGCAATACGCCTAGGTGTGAACGAGATCTTAGGGCCTGTTCAGACCACTCACAGTGCGTTCCGGCCGGAACGCACTGCATCGCATTGCAGCCGGCTCACTTTTGTGCCGTGCAGGAGGGGGCGTGGAGGGCCATTCAAGTGAATGGCGCCGTAGCCACGCCCTCCGGCCGCAATTTGATCGCCTGCACAGGATCGCAGGGCACATTCTGCCTGCAGTGCGTTCCGGTGTGGTGCGGTCAAAATGCTGCAAGCACTATTTTGTCCGCATCGGGGCGCAGGCACAATGTGTCCTGCGATCCCATGTGGGCGATCGCATTGTGGCCGGAGGGTGTGGCTATGGCGCCATTCACTTCAATGGCCCTCCACTCCCCCTCCTACCCGGCAAAAATTGAGCCGGACGCAATGTGATGCAGTGCGTTCCGTCCAGAATCGGGCCAGGACGCACTGGAAGTGGTGTGGACGACCCCTTAGAGCCAGAAGAAGAAGCTGGTGAAGCAGATATCTTCTTTGGGGTCCCTAGGTGACATTAGGGGTATGAAAAACCCCTGATGTCTCCATGAAGAGGACCTGTCACATTATATGTGCTATTACATAAGGGGCTTTTTAGCCCGCTATGTAATAGCAATAACGCTGAGTGTAAAAAAAAAAGGTAAAAATTAAAGTAACATTAAAAAAATTTAAAATGCAAAAAAATATTTTTTTTAAGTTTCCCCTTTCCCCACGTGCACGCACATACAACAACAAACCAGGGTCAGATGCGCCTACATGCAAAAACAAAAATTACGCCACACATGTTATGTATCGCCGTGAGCATCGGAGTGAGAGCAATAATTATAGGCCCATCAATCACTGATAACACTAAACTGATGAGCCGTAAAAGCATTTAAAGCGTCGCTTATGGAAAATTTTGGTTATTGTAGTTTTTGGTGGGTTCATGGATGCTTGACATGCTTAGTATCTATTTGCCCGACGTGGCCCCGTCTTTTATATTGTACCAAAAAATTTGCCATTATATTCAGTTTCTGTGCACTAAATTTCACTTTATGGAAGGGGGTGTAACACCTGGTCTTCAAGCGGTTAATGTTCTGCATATTCCCAGAAAAATGTACAAGGCTTTTTGTGAACGGACAAGGAAAGCGGCTGCTCTCCTTCCTGCAGCACCTGGAAATACAGTGCTGTGTGTAGAATCTGCCTTGTAGCAAGGTAGAGGTTTTATACTGAGCGGCAGTAGCCCTCCACATTCAGGATTCACTCTCTTCACCTTTTGTACTACTAAAATGGTGGGAAATGCCAAAATCTCAATTGTCACCTGAACAGAAATAGAGGGAAAGTCTTCCAATGGGATCATTGTTTTGGTGACTAGACATGCGCATTCGTTCTTGTCTGAACTGACATTTGGACGGAAATTGGCATTTTCGGACATTCGGATGCATCCGAATGAAACAAATGACAAATATTAACATTTCCAAATTTTTGCATCGTCATTAACCACTTCAAGACCAGGTGTTTAGACCCCCTTCCTGGCCAGGCCATTTTTCAGTATTCAGCGCTGCGGTACTTTGACTGACGTTTATTCCGTCATGCAGCGCTGTACTGAAATGAATTTTATACCATTTTTTGGGGACAGATAGAGCTTTATTTCGGTGGTATTTAATCACAACTGGGGTTTTTATTTTTTACTATAATTAGGAAAAATTACAGAAAATTTGGGGAAAAAAAAGTTTTTTTAACATTATGTTAGGAAACATTTATTATTACCCAGTTTTTTGGTAAATCGAGCGGCGCGCGCGGGGGGGCGTGTCTGAGCGGACGTCTAAAGACGCCCGCTCAGATCTAGAGAGCTCGGGCCGGCCGTTTTTTTACTACGGCCGGCCCGGAGGTGGTTAATAATGTTGTCAGGCCTCATTCACACACAATGCAAGAGCAAAATTGTACGCATAGTCACGTATATGCATAAAATGTATGCAATCCCAGAATGCATCTTTTGTTATAGAAACTTGAATGCACTGTACGCACGTATATGCACACACACACATGCGTATATGTGGACACACGCGTAAAATACGCATCTCGGTTCCAATTTATTTGCGCATCTTTACGCAGCGCAAAAATACGGCTCCATACGCAGCTATGTGTATGGAGCCATTTATTGCATATGGCAAAACAATGCCTGCTTTCCGGTTCAGTGCGATCGCAAAAAAAAATGCAGCAGCACAGGCATTATTTTGCCACGCGTTCCGGTGGCGTGGCTGCGGTGCTATTGCTTGAATGTGCCACCCAGAACACGGGGAAGTTTAGTATGCGATACAGTGCATTCCAGCAGCTACCGCTCTGGAACGCACTGTAATTGGTGTGAACAAGCCCTTAGTGCGTTCCAGTGTGTTTGTATGCGTTTCCATGCGTTCCAGTGCATTCCAGACCAGAGAAAATGAGACCAGAAGTATTTTTTTTTGGTCTGTCCTGGAACGTACTGCGCTGGTGTAAACCGAGCCCAGAAATACCATAGGGATACATTGAGATGCTTTCTTGGTCTGGGAATGAATACTTTGCTGCAGTAGTATACTTATGTTTACAGGTGCACTCACATTTTAAAAAGAGAACCTGTCGTGAAGCAAAACGACTAGGAGCCTATGATTACAGATTCTTCATTTCTCAAGCTAGCTGCAGATTTCTGAGTCTGAACCTACTGACGTCACTGTAGTTGATGCCCCATAATCCCCGGATTGTGAGTTTAGGCTGTTTAGCGTTCATCAGATGCTTGTCAGCCATGATCTGCTGGGAGGCGGGCACAATGGATGACAATGCTGAGGGACAAGAACACCCATGAGTGCCGTATACATTTAATTCCGTTCTGTAAACGGGACTAGTTGGTTCCTCTAGAACACCACGTGATCCTCTCACATGCAGGAAACGTTTTGTCAGGGAAGAAGGCAGGTGGAACGCACATGGAACGCGGAAGCGCAGCAGCGGGCGGACAAACAAGTCTCGCACAATGGAAGACGAGAGACCGCAAAACTCCTCATCATGGAGGAAAGTTCTTGTATCCTGCCTCCCCGATCTCCACCTGACCCCTGCCACTACTCTCACCATGTTATTGTCTTTAGCGATCTCTGGACCGGCGCTTATGAGGCAGTTCAGAGGAGAAAGTGTTTGGAGTAAACTGGACCTGGGAGGCGAGGTGCTGGAAAAAATGGCAGGTATTGGAATCAGCGTCGGGGGGAATGATGGACAAGTGTACACTACAAATCATTATTTCCTATAGACGGAGCAGGAGATCCACGACTCCTCTATTGTAACAGGGAATTGTGCTCCTGCTGCTGTCCCATAATGGCATTCGCAACATTTGTATGTACAATTGTTTAGTATATGATTTCAAGTATAGCTAAAAGATTTAAAAAAAAAAAAAAGTTTTGGGTCATCTGTGGATCATTAGGGACATTTCCCTTCACTTCCTGTGCTGTAAACTCAACAGGAAGTGAGAAGATATTTCAGTATAAGGGAAATTCCCTCTTAGGGATGGTTTGCCCTTTGCATGCACGTTGACATGTGTTCCAGTGCTAAAAAAAAAAATGCATCATGTGTATTTTGGGGGGGGGTGTAAACTAAACTCATTTGCAAACTTAATTTTTTTTCAATTCATATGCATGTGGGGGTTTGAAAATGTATGCCATTGCATATGATGTAAACAAGTAACACGTGTCCACGCTGAGGGAACATGCACACCATAATGTCTGTATTGGTGCTGTGCGTTGTCATGCACGAAGTCTGCTGCATGTGCTGGTGCACAATTTTACATCTGCTGAGCTGCGTTGCACTATACTGCAATGTGTTTTTTTACATTTCTATTTAGATTTTTTTTTTTATGTTTCACTGGCAACCTTTTAATTTTTTTGCATGCATTAGAGCGTGTTTCAGCATGGATATATGCAACGCAACGTGCTGGTTTGAACTGGCCTCACTGATTTTCATGTATTTTTCATTGTTGTGCATTGTGCATGCGCTGAAAAACGCCTTCCCAACTCATCTGGTGTGAATGGACTCTGAAAATGTTTTCTCTATTTCCGTTCTGGTGGCAAGTCTACATTTTGGATTTACCCTCGTTTTTAGTCTTGGTGACATTGGTGATTAGGAAAATGAGAGAGCTTTTAGGCCTCATTCACACAGCTTAGAGTCGGCCCGTAGAGATCCGTTCGGCGTGCACGGCTGTATCGGGCCGTTCCCGAGAAGGACAGGTGCTGCGTGTGATTCCTGTCCTTCCTGGGAACGGCCGATACAGCCATGCACGGATCTGTACGGGCAGACTCTAAGCTGTGTGAATGAGACCTGAAGCTCACCACACGTTGCAATCTGACTGTACAATCTCCTTTAGATCTACCAACAACTATAGTACAGGGGCCTGCCTGATTGATACAAATGTATTGGATAGATTAGGTCAGGGCTGGACAAATTCCAGTCGCCAGTCGCCAATGCTCTTTACAAATGACAGCTGTTGTCTAGCATTTGAGGGTTTCTCTAGTTGTTGCCAATGGAGCTGGACAGACTGGCTCCTGAATTCTATATTCTTTTGTCCACCCCTGTATTAGGTAGGTCCTCGTATTACATAGCATTGGTAAATCTAAAGTCTGTGAATATTCATCTGTCTATCTTCTCCCAGTCGTCTTCTAGGTTATCATTTTGTGCCACCTTGATTGTCCGGTGAGTGTGCACATGGGAGTTATTTCATTCTAGCCCTCTGAGAATATATGCTGATCTGTTCAGTGTGAGCCGTTACACAATTTAATTGTGTGCACATTCCCAAATCCTTTAGTAACGCAATGTCTTTTCTGCAATAAAAACACCTTCCTGTTAGAATTAGTTTTTTTTTGTTTTTTACAGGTCAAAGTTCCACTATAACCCTTTCGCTGCCAAGGCCTCGAATGCTTTTAACCTCAGCTGGCCACACCCATTTTTGTAATTCTTCACCTTTCTTTTATTTTGTTACTTTCTACTGCAGCTTTAAGGCCCCGTTCACACCTGAGCGTTTTACCGCGCGTTCCTACGCTCGGTAAAACGCGCAACAGGTGAAAACCCATGTTTGCTTATGGGCATGGTTCTCACCTGTGCGTTTTACCGCCCGTTCGATCGCGTGGTAAAACGCCATACGCCCAAAGAAGTACATAAGCTTCTTTGGGACGTATTAATGCCCGTATCCCGCTGTTATGAGCCGGACACCCCCTCGGAAAGTCGCGTTTCTTTTACCGCAAATCGATGTAAAACCGCACAGTAAGAAACGCGCGGCAAACGCGAGTTTCCAATATGCTGAGGTGTGAACCCAGCCTTAGAGTTTGTAAAAGACCCTCCCAAACCATATATTTTCTGAAAGCGCAGGCCCAGTAGAATAAAAAGATGGTGCTACTAATTTTGTAGGTCCTACGATAATTGCGCAAATGTTTATCAAATCAATATTAAACTATACTTTTCTGACTAAATCTAAAAGATAAAACTGTGTGGAGTTAAATAACAAATATTTTAAATTGCGTCTTTTTGCGAAACGGAAAAAAAATGAAGGCAAGCAACACTGTCAGGACCCATTGCGTTGTGTTCAGAGCGGCAGCTGCTGGAACGCACAGCAATCGCTCACAAAACTCCACCCTTCGTTCTGGGGCAGAGGGGGCCCACAGTGCGATTGGACGTGTGGCAAAACATTGCCTGCATTCTGGTCCACTGCAAACGCAAAAAATGCTGCACGCTCCTTTTTTAGCATTTGCAGTGGACCGGGAACGCAGGCAATGTTTTGGCGCACGTCCCATCGCACTGTCTCATGACATTAACAAATTGATGTCTCATTGTCTCATCATACTTGAAGGCATTTTGTGTATGTATGTGGGACGTTAGTTTTTGTGATGTTCGAAGCAACATCACTGCCATCTCTAAAGCCTGGTTCACACCTGGGCGTTTTACAGCGCGTTCCTACGCTCTGTAAAACGCTCAACATGTGAAAACCAATGATTGCCTATGGGCATGGTTCCCACCTTGGCGTTTTACAGCGCGTAGGCACGCGCCGCAAAACGGCCTACGCCCAAAGAAGTACAGGAGCTTCTTTGGGGCGTATTTGCTGCGTGTATCCATTGGGATACAACCAGGTAGCCTTCGGAAACGCGCGTTTGTTGCACGTTTTTTTTTTACCACGAATCGCTGTAAAAAATGCGTGACAAACACGCATATTCGATACGCCTAGGTGTGAACCCAGCCTAAGTATGTCTTGTTATGTGTTGTATATTTGTTCTTAATTTCTAATGTGTTTCCAGGCCACAGACTGATCACATACATTTATTTTACTGAGGATCTACCTACCATGGTTTGCAGCATCCTTCTGATCTGGTATTTTGGTGGAGGATTTGAGGAGAACATTGGTACAGTGAAGTTTTGCTTCCTTACACCGCTGTTTGCCGTGAGTGCTGGAGCTTTGTATCTGGGTGTCATTGCCACAGGCTTCAACCCTCAAGCAGATGTCAGCGTTCAAGGATTTACAGTGGTGGCTTTTTCTATGATCAGCGTCTTCACCCTCCGCACAAGTCTAAGACGTCTTATATTCTGTGGATTTATAGTGCCAATGAAGATCATGCCAGTGTTGTTCCTGATCTTTGCCCTCTTGTTACCACATGCCACTGTCCTCAGCAATGTGTGCGGCACCCTGGTTGGTGCTATGTGTATCCTTTTTTATTTATATATACAATACACTTCTTTACAAGGAGTCAATAGGGTACTTTTGCTGTGTCCCACTTTATTGGTTGCCTAATTGAATTAGCCACATCAAAATAGTGTGTTAACAAGTTTGGGTTACTTTCAAATTTTCATTCTGGCAAAAACTGAGAAGAAACTCAGAAAATGTGTACCGGGGCACAGCCTGGATGCCCATGTTTCTGCATTTCATCCAGGCGTAGCTGTAGCCCACTGGGTCACCCTGATGCCAAAACCGCTGTATTAAAAATGGATGAAGGTACAGAACCCCTTAACCTAATAATGGTTGGTTCTGGGCTGAGGCTAGGCATTGTTGATGTAGCCCAGGGATGTCCAAACTGCGGCCCTCCAGCTGTGGTGAAACTACAAATCCCATGAAGCATCTCTCTCTGGGAGTCATGTCTCTGGCTGTGAGAATCTTGCAAAGCCTCATGGGATTCGTAGTTCCACCACAGCTGGAGGGCCGCAGTTTGGACATCCCTGATGTAGCCTGTGATAAAAGAGTTTGGTAGATTGATGTCAGAAGACCGCTTGTTCAGAGCCAACTAGTTTGCCGCTCGGCATGAGTATTCTTCTGATGTCAGTCCTGAAGATCCTCTATCGGAAATCAAATGACCATGTTACATTCTTCCTACCTTTTTGTATTAGGGGGTAAGTTTTTAAGGTTTTTCATAGAGTTTTCAATGAAAAATGTCTGTTTTAATTCACAATGCATTTTTGAATGTAATTCTGTTTTCAATGGTACCCCATTGGCTGGGAGTACATTATAAACGGCCCTTACTTCATTTCTACATGAAGGGTTTTAGCATAGAAACATGGTACCCAAGGTTGATATAGTAACTTTGTGATGCAAGATAAAGCCACAGGTTCACTTTAAAGGTGAACCCTGAAAAGAATCCAAAGCTACCCTTGCAGTGCGACTCCCTTTATACTGCAAGGGTTAAATACATGTTCTCGTCTAGGGTACCATTAAAAAGCAGTTTCCCTTGCCTTATCCCTTCTTGCCACAGTACGGTCAGTCCCCCAAAGCCTCTTCCCTTCAGCCCCCCATTGGTCGCAGACACTTTGGTGTCATCACATACACTGCAGGGCCAGCAATCCTGCCTTGTAAGGGAGGATAACCAGGACCAGCCCAGAACCCGGAGCATTGAAGATGAGAGGAGAGTGTAGGATGCTTGGGGGAGTAATGCATGAATAAGTAAAACTGTTACTTATACAGTTTTACAAGCATTTGGGCCTTGTTCACACCGAAAGCGTGTGCGTTCCAGAGCGGTAGGACGCACCGCGATCGCTGTGAAACTTCCCCCCACGTTTTGGGGCGGGAGGGGGCGTAGCGGTGCATTGTATTCAATGGCACCGCTTCCACGCCCCCCCCAGCCCGCAGTGTGATCGGACACGTGGCAAAACTTTGCCAGCATTGCGTTCCACTGCAAACGCATAAAATAGGGCTTGCCATTGAATACAATGCAGGGGGGGAAGTTTCACAGCGATCGCGGTGCGTTCCAGCAGCTACCGCTCTTGAACGCACACAGCTTTCGGTGTGAACAAGGCCTAAAGCCTTGCAGTGTGGGGGGAGCACTACTGCAAGTGGATCTTGGAATTTCACTGGGGGTTCAGCTTTGATTGTGGCTCCACAAGACTGGTAACCTGCCATATATTACATTTTGTTCTTGTGTGCTGATATAAATGTTAGAATGGGTTTTGTTTCTTAAATGACAGAGGTAGCAAGCGATAGTTACACTGCTGGGCTTCTTTAACTTCAACACAGATGGCCTGGGTGGTTGCTTTTTCTTGGATCCCTCCGAATCATTGCTGTCTCGAATAGATCAGATGTTACCATTCAGAGTGCTAAAGAACATACCACTTTGGAGATACATTCCTGCAACATTGGCTGAGCGGAATGCTTCTCAAACCAAAAAGTAAGTGAACTTTGTTGTACTTCAGGTACATTTGCTGTGAAACTACTTTGCTGTTTGTTAGCTATAGTTCAGTCTGTAAATGGATAGAAAACTGTCTCAAAGATCGTATTCAGAGAGTAGGGGTTCATTACAGTATTCATATTCTGGATGGTCTGAGGTTGTTAGAGGTGTACCCCTGGGTTTAGCCCTCGTTCACACCTGAACGTTTTGTATCGCGTTCTACGCTCGACGAACGCTCTACAAAAAGCTCAAACATGAAAATCCCATTGTTTTCAATGGGTCTGGTTCACACCTTGGCGTATTTCAGCCCGTCCCTAACGCGCTACAAAACGGCCCACGCCTGAAAAGGTACAGGTACTACTTTGGGCCGTTTTTGTTGCGCGTTTCCATTGGGATACAGCCAAGTAACCCTCGGAAACGCGTGTTTGTCGCGCGATTTTTTTACCGCGCAACGCGGTTAAGAAAACGCGCGACAGACGCGCATATGCAATACGCCTAGGTGTGAACCAGGCCTTAGTGTTAGGATCCTTATTCTTTATTACTGTGTACTAATAAATGATATAGAGTTTGGGATTAAAAGTAACATTTCTGTGTTTGCAAACACAACAAAGAAACCTGACGCAGAGATTTCAGGGCCAGTTCACACCATATGCAGTCCGTTTATTTGACTGCTGCAGTCAAAATACATTACAATGCTTTCCTATGGGCTTTCTTGTGCTTAATACACACCATTGCAGTGTGACTAAAGCACAAGAAAGCCCATAGGAGGAAAGCATTGTGATGTATTTTGACTGCAGCAGTCATCACAACTGCATATGGTGTGAACTGGCCCTAAGTGTACGAAGTGCTTTTGTTCTCCACAGAATAATATTAATTTCCCTATTCCATTATTTGGTTTAGGAGTGGGGTGAGGGTAGCACATTTAAAATAAATATGGTGCTTTTGTTTTATTTCACATTTCCGTGCTTGACACCAACCATTTGCAGAGCCCTTCACCCTGTAAATATCTGTGAACATTCGTTTTGGGTGAATAATGCCAAAAAACAAATGTCTTTTCTTAATATACATTTTTTGCAGTTTGAATCTAGTGTTGTAACTAGGGATGCACCGATACTGTTTTTTCGGTATCGAGTAGCGATGTCTTTAATTTTTCTTTTTCGCTACTCGCCAAATACCGATACTGGAATTCCCATTAAAAAAGCCGTGCGGCGTGGAATGACTTCACCCGGCTTCCCGATTAGCTCCGTCGTCACCGGGTGAGGGGGAAGCATGGAGCCGGCTTTCTGGCCAATCAGGAAGCCGGGGGCTGGTAATGACTCACCGTCCGGCTTCCTGATTTGGCCAGCTTCCCGACCAATCAGGAAGCTGGGCGGCGAGTTATTACACGAAGTGACGAGGGAGCATGATGATGTCGGCTTCCCAGCTTATCAGGAAGCCAGCTCCATGCTCCCTGATGACAAGGGAGCATGGAGCTGACTTTCTGACCAATCCGGAAGCCGGGCAGTGTGTAATGACTCGATGCCCGGCTTCCTGGTATTGGGAGCGTTTGGGCCAGTACGAGTACTCGCCCAAATACTTTGTATCGGCACTGATATCAACACTAATGTATCCCTAGTTGGAATAGTACATTATGGTCACTAGATGGCATTTCCCTGTTTTAAAGGAGAACTATGAGGTGACTGCTTATCACTCCATCCTCATAGTTCTAGCCGACCTGTGACAATGAGACTGTCACAGGTCGGCTCAGTAGATCGGGAAGTGAGCGAGCACATTCCGGCGTTCGCTCACTTCTCGATCCTGTCACGGCTCTCTGCCGTGACAGGGGAGGGGATGGATTCCCCCCTCCCCGCTCCGATCCACCAGCGCTGACTGGCGGAACGGACGGGGGAGGGGGTGGGTACAGCTGGCTCTGCCTCTAGATAGGCAGAGCCAGCTGTCACTCACGCAGCTGGGCGGATCTCGACATCGATGTCGGGATCCGCTGCGGTATACTGAGCTTAGGGTGACGGGAGGACGCTAGTTTTTTACTCAGGGTCCAGCCTTAACTTTTCCTTTTATACATATCTTTTCTGTTTTCCCAAATGCCCTGCAAGCTCAGTTAGAGGAGTTGTTCTGAATGTGGAGCTTCAAATCGAGTCTTCGGGGGCTCTGGGGAAGATACGCTAGGTATGTGTAGGTGACTATTTTTTCTTTTCTTTTTTCCTTCCAGGTTAAACCCACCACCTGGATCGTATCCCACCCAGCAATATTACACTCCACCAGAAGGTCTCCAAGACAAGTACTCTCCATACCACCATGCACGGGTCCCAGGAACATGGCCACCTGCTGGTGTTTCAGTCTACCCAGCTGCAGCTGCTTCTGGGGTTTATCATCAAAATTCTGATTGTTCAGGACACTTACACAGTCACACTGATAATGTAGCTTCAGTTGACTTTGAATCAACTTCCCAGAAGGATGCAGGAACTCCTGCTTCTCAAACTGAATTACTGCAAGTAGAGACTAGGTGACCTTATGGCATTAGAGTTTCAGCACTGCTTGCTTGATGTCTAGAAAGAAGACAGCCATTTTATTTACCAACTGTACTTTATAACTCTGGCCTTACATTTGTGGTGGGGACTTTGTGTATCCATATTTTATCCAGGTTTCCTGCAGTTGCAAGTCAGACAGCTGCCTACAACTTTTGTACCTAGTCTGACATTCTGGACCCCACTGAATAATTATACAGTAGCCTTTATTATTGCACTCAGTTTACAATGCTAAGTGAGCTAGCTAAGCCTAAGACAATGCCATATCTAAAGCCTTTTTTCTTGTTGCCGTTTGTTATGTACACACACATACAGGGCTTGAAAAATCTTCTTGTCTGTGACGAGAGAACGGTGGAGCCGGACGAGTAGCTTCCCGTCTGGTCGTTGTAATTAAACAGCCGGCTGGAAGCTTTACACTCAAACGATCGGGTGTCTATAGAGACGTCCGATCGCTTGTATTAGCAGCAGCTGTCACTGCCGTTGCCAGTCCCGAGACCCGGTGCGGCGGGGACCGGCATGGCTGCTCTGTGACAGGAGATCAGTACACAATCTCCCCGAATGCAGGAAGTGATGTATATTACATCACTTTCGCATTCTGCTGTCACTGTCAAGCTTCAGAAGCTGGTGAAGCAGATCTCTGCTTCATCAGCTTCTCTGGGGGTCCCTAGGTGACATTAGGGATTTTGGAGACCCCTGATGTCTTTATAAAGAGGACCTGTCATGAAAATTGGCTATCACATAGGGGACTTCTTATTCCCCTATGTGATAGCAATAAAGTTAAGTGTAAAAAAAAAGAGTGATAAAAAAATGAAAGCATAAACATTTTTTTTTAAAACACTACATTTTTGTTTAAGTCCCCAGCCCCCCACACACACAAACGTGTCGAAAACAACGATTGCGCTTATTGTGCCGCACATGTTGCATATCGCCGCAAACATCGGAGTGCGAGCATTAATTTTAGGGCCATTAATCACTGATAACACTAAACTGATGAGCAGTAAAAGCGTTTAAACCCCAGTGGTGATTATACACCACCAAAAGAAAGCTCCACATGTCCCTAAAATAATGTTAACATAAATCGCAAGGCTATAGTGCAGTCATGCTGACTGGTGACATTTTTTGACTGGCTGGTGAGACAGCGAAAACATTTTCAAGCCCTGTGTGTGGTGTGTTTGTGTGGTATGTGTATGTTGTGTGTGTAATATATGTGTATTTTACACACACTTACAATAATATGTATTTCTGAATATTACCTTCCTGTGGGCTGTGGAGTGTTTTTTGCTTCCATGTACACTGCCTATTGAAATGGTTGCAGTTTGTCCCTAGAGGACAGTCTACATTGCTTAGGTTAGATGCCCCATCCTTTCTAATTGTTATGTCTATTTGTCCGCTTAGCAAAGATATTCAGTAACAGGGGTGCTGTTTGTTGCACCTTGGAGATGATAATCAACAATAGGACTTAGACTTTTTTTTAGAGAAGCAGATGACTGCCAGGAAACCGATGGAGAGGTCAGCAACTAGAGCCTATATATTTCCTCTACAGGTATCCTTTAGCATCCATCACAATGAAGGCAGCCATTGATGTTCAGTCTACAAAATGGATAATTCACCTACGTCCGTGACTCATTTTCTTTGCTTTAAACAGTTTGATGTGATTGTTTTTTGTACAAATAAAACATTTAAATCCTGAATGATCGACTTTTGTTCCTTTTGTAGAAGGGGAAAGAAAGGGCGGTGTTAATGCTGAATTCAAAGCAGGTATAAAATAAACCCCAATTAATGTCCTATACCGTATATCGACTGAAGTTTCATGAAATACATTTTTTAAAAGAGAAGTAAAGCCAAGCCTTTTTTGCCTTCTCTTTTGGGTCACAAGTGTACATTTATTTAATGTTCTACTGTTACCCTAAGGCAGCATATAGCAGGCTAAAGCATGTGCCGCAGAGAGAGAACGAGAATTTCTGCATTTTTTCCATATGGCCTATATACAGATTTAAGTTTGGTTATGCAAACAATAATCATGTCTTTTTTTTTTTTACATCTGAAATTTATGTTATCTGGGAAGCAAATGAGTTCCTTTGTTCAAAAATTGAATGAAACTCTTGCTGGTTGTCAATACAAAAACAATATACTGAACAGCTTGGTCACCAGCAGACACTGCAGAAAAGCTTCGAATTAATTTGCTTTATTGTAGAAGCCGTCACATCATGTCAAAGAACAACGTTTCAGGGTCACGCAGGGCCCCCTCATCCGGTAGACACAGGGTCACCGTGGTCACCATGTTACCTGATGAAGGCCCTGCGTGACCCTGAAACATTGTTCTTTGACATGATGTGACGGCTTCCTCAATACAGCAAATGAATTAGAAGCTTTTCAGCAGTGTGTGCTGGTAAACAAGTTGTTCAGTATCTGGAGTTTTGCACGGCATCATTGCGAGCACCACTTTCTTCACAGGTTGCAATGCTGTATGGAGTGCAGATGATTTTCTACATTACAAAAACAATATGTTGAGGGAGTATAGATCAGTGGTTCTCAGCCTGTGTAACCTCAGGACCCATATTTGTCCTTGGTCATTAAGTCGTGACCCAAGTCGCACTGTACTGGAATGTATGGCATTGTGGTACCGCGCATTCCGGTTCGTGCGATCGCACTGTAGTTAGGAGGGGCTTTTGGGGTGCCATTCAAAAATTATGGCAATGCAACGTACCTAGCGCACCAGAGTGCGTACTAGGTGAGATTCCGTGGTACAGTGCGTTAATCACACAGGACTGTGCGATTAACGCAGTGTACTAGTATGAACGGGCCTTCAAAAACACTGACAGACGTTCTCTTCTTTTTTTCCACCCAGTCTCCCTACCTTACGTGAAACTGGAGTGGATCCTCAGTCTGGGGGTCCAGTGAGGGCTGCTGTGCTGTGACAGAGCTCCATCCATATGTGCATTGCTTGTACAGCTGCCCTGTAGAGGTGCCGGGAACCACAATGTGATGTCATTCTGGTCCAGGTACCTCTACAGGGGATGCAAGGGAGTTGTACACAATACACATATGGATGGAGCTCCCTCACGACCATACCCCCAGCCCACCCCACCTAAAGCTGACACTCGGCATCGGGCAGCATATTTTGAATGGCTGCTCGGCACCAGGACTGACAGTGCTGCGCTAGGGAAGGCTGAAGAGCCTCTCACCTAGCGCAGTGGAAGGCACCTAGGGACCCACTTTTGAGTCACTGCCCACCAGTTGAGAACCATTGGTCTAGATTAATTAACCGGTGGCTATCAATCATCAGAAACTGCAGACTGACTGTTTACAGCCAGACCCTGTCTATTAGACTTTCACTGAGATAAGTAAGTCAGCAAGCCAAAGCAAGGAAGCAAAGCCTGCATATGTAATAAACAAACTACATATATACAAGGATTTAAAGGTAAGCTATATGGATTTTTGTTATGTATTCTTTAAATGTGTTTTAGTACAAATCAATTAAAAGACAGTTAAAAGGGCTGGCCTATTTCAGCTGCATAGCTGCAGTATCCTGCAAGTTTTTGCTGCATACACCTAAATATTGGGCTCTTCTGACCTTCCAGATCCTACCTGGTTTTGTCAAAGCTTGTCTGCCTCATTCTGCCTCTTGCACATTCCTATTGACCTGTGAGACAGCCCATCCTAGGGATGTGACAATAGAAATTTATGAAAGCCAGGAGGGAATGGCAAGCTTTCACATTACCAGGAAGTTTCAAGGCTTTGGAAACTGTATGGGCCCAGCATTCAGATGTAGCAACGAAGATTCTGTGTACTGCTGAACCTCCTAGGTTTCTGCACTTTCTAGTTACCTCTTCTTTTTTTAAATGATTGTTCATTTACTGCAGCCCCAAAATGTGTGCACTTTTTAGGCATGCTGTGCTATCAGTTCTAACAGCCCAGCACAGGTACAACGCTTTCAGGCACTCTGTTGGAGGAGAGTGCAAAGCCATTTCCTTTTCTGTTTAGTCTTAGTGAGAAGGAAGGAAAATACTTATGTTATGATGTCTTTCTCTGCCTTCAACTCCTTCCCTTATTTGCCCTTCTATTGTCAAATAGTTGGTTTATTTTGGACAAAAGGAGAGTAGAGTTGGGAGCACTGGGTGGAAATGGAGTTGCCTGGGCACACAAGTTTTCAGAGCAGACATGCAAGAGTGGTATCTGCACAATAAAGGCATAAATTGGGGAAGAAGGGAACATAGCTGCCGTAGGAAGAGATGATGTACAGCACAATCATTTTTGCTTTCATATCCGGTCAGCTTTAGCTTTCCATCCCAGGCTTGCTTCTGACATAAACTTCAACAATATGGTGATGGTAGCCTAATAATACAGTGATGCATACAAAGTCAGCACAACTGCCATACTTTCCTCTCAAACCTCTTACAGCAAGCCCTAATTTAAAAGCCCTGGCATTACATTACACTACATTCCCCTCTGTATGTTTCCTTTAATACATCCGCACACTACTATGAACAGTAAACTTATCTTTCACACGTAAAGCTAAAAACATTACAAAAGGCAATGGTTTCTATTTAACAAGACCAGGTATTTAATCCCATAATTACTTAATGACACTACTCCAGAACTAGAAACAAATATGCAGGCTAGATGTGCAAAATAGGGTGCTGTAAACATTGGCCCGGTGCTGCAAATTGCGAAAGGAAAAAAAAAAGATGTACAAAACACCCTTATAGATAAAGTATTTGTATCATTTGTATAACACCTACTACCGTACATACAGTAAGTATAACTACCCGAGAATGTGGCCTAATCAAATGGTATGTATGATCTAACCCAGTTTACAGCTGGGCCAACATTCACATAGCTGAGGCAAGTACTGCTGATGAGACTATCAAACAAGTACGGCGAAATTCCCTGAATATACGATGTGTTGTCTGCTGTATTTATACACACCAGAGCATTTCCTGTGTCCATCTGTAATGTAAGAAAGGGGAAAAAGCATTAGTGCCTTATAGTTTTACCATCACCTGCAATTGTGTGGCTCCTCCTGCTCTACAGGTTATCTGCTTTTAGAAAATGTCTATGTAATGTTTGGGGGGCTTAAACTAGACCTAAAGAAACCTACCAGCATGTTTTTGGAAGGAAACCAGAGTGCCCAGAGGAAACCCACACAAGCACAGGGAGAACAACCTCTTTACAGATAGTGTCCTGACCAAAATTTGAACTGGGGACTGAGTGCTGCAAGGTAGACATGCTAACCACTACGCCACTGTGCTACCCTAGTCTCCTATTGTCTCTGCAATGTGATCCTGCTGTCTGGCATCTCTATTCAACAAGAAGGTGGACAGACTTGTATCCAGATTGAGGGATCCGTCAGCGGATGCCATAGATGCATTTGTGGCTTTGTGGTATCAATACACCGTGATCTCTGCCTTTCCTCCTATGTAGTTGCCACCTTGTCTGCTTTGCAGAATCCAAAATGAGGGCATTCAGGTTATTCCAGTCATTCTCATCACTCCAGATTGGCTTTGCAGAATGTGTTACGCCGACCTGCTTCAGCTGTTGGCCTTTTCCAGATTAGCTCGATTTATTATCTTAGGGACCCATCTTCCACCCTGCTTCTCGGTCACTGGCTTTAATGGCCTGAATGTTGAAACACAAGTGCTAAAGGACCGGGGTGTTGCTGTTCTTTTTTTTACCAACATCAGGCTACTACATTTTTCATTTGCACCTTTATTCAGGGGGTTGCTCATATGGCGCCTCTTGTTTGATCTCCATTACATCCTTGGGATCTGAACTTGATCTTATCAGTTGTACCCCCATTTGAGCCTTTTTGTGATATTTCTTTACCACTTTGGTCTGCTAGACGAGTCTCGGAACTGTCTGCCTTGTCTTGTAGAGAACCACATTAATACTACACAAGGTACTAAGGTTGTTTTAAGACCACGTATTTCCTTCCAAAACTGGTCTTTGCCTTTTATCTTAATGAAGACATTATATTGCCTTTATTATGTCCTACTCCAGTACATCCTACGAAGGCTTCTCTACATTGTTTGGATGTTGTGCGGGCTATTAAAGTTGATCTTTCTCCCACATCTTCCTTTAGACATACAGATTCTTTGTTTGTCCTGCCTGAAGGTCCTAGGAAAGGTTGTGCGGCTTCTACTTCCACTATTTCTATGTGGATTTGTCAGGTTGCTGCTCAAGTCCATGAGCTGCCGGATAAAGTAGCTCCTTTTCTTATTTCTGCTCACTCTCCAAGGCAATTAGTATTACTTGGACTTTTCACTCTCGGGCTTTGGTTGTTCAAATTTGGAAGGCCACAACCTGGTCTTCTGTTCTTACTTTTGCAAGGTTTTATAAAGTTAATATTTTTGCCCCTTCTGATGCTAGTTTTTGCAGAAAACTTCTTCAAGCAGCTATTAAATGCCCTTATTTATTCTTTTTTGTTGATCAGGTTCTCAGAATAGATTTGTGTGCCCGCCCCTCTGTTTTGGACTGCTTTTGAACATCAAGATGTCTCAGAATTCTTCAGAGCTGTGTCCTTCAATGAATGATAGAAAAAATAGGATTTTGTTCTTACCATAACATCCTTTTCTCAGAGTCTGTTGAGGGAGACCTATTTCCTTTTAGGTTTGAGTTGGGAGCGGTTATGTCTTTAAAGTGACCGGGCTTAATTTCTTTGCCTAGTGTCAATTTCTCCTGAAGGCAGAAGCATAACCCTACATCTCAGATTTTTTTTTTAGAGCTGTGTCCCTCAATGGGGGTCAGAGAAAAGCATTTTATGGTAAGAACAAAATCCTATTATTTTCGTGTTGTCTATCACATCCCAGCTTACTTGGTATTGGACTACATAAGTAAATTTGTACAGTTACGCATTTCTTTCTTCTATCTTCTATTATTTTGAATTATGGATGTGGAATTTAGAACATGCTGGAAGGTTAATTGGCTCCTGTCTAAATGACCCTGTGTGAGTGTGAGATAAGGACCTTAGATTGTAAGCTCCTCGAGGGCAGGGACTCATGTGAATGTGCAGTATGAAAAGCACTGTGTAAATTGTCATCGCTATATAAATACCTGGAATAAATAAATACTGTTCTTGTAAAAAAAAAATGTTGAAATAGAGAAAAAAATAAAACAAATATATATATTTATTTCTTTTTTAAAGGCATTTCAGTAAACAAGAATATACTGAATGCTATCAATACAAGAGCAAACATATAGTTATCAGAATACAATATTACAATAATATTTGCCCTTTTATTGTTAGTCTCCTGTTTGTGTAAAGTTTGTAAAGGCGGCAATGCTTGCACCTTTTATTAATAGAGCTACCGAAATGTTACACAGTAACAGAGTTCATACTAACCTGAGACACATGGGGAGGGAATGTATCAAAACGGGAACAGACAAGACCTGGAGCAGTTGCCCATAGTAACCAATTAGCTTCTTTTATCTTTTATTTTCAAATCCTAACTGCACAAACTGATGGGAGAAGCTGGTTGGTTGCCATGGGCAACTGTTTCAGATTTTGTCTGCTTCAGTTTGGATAAATTCCCCCCAGTGTAGCCAGAAACACTGAATTGCACAGTCCTAGGCTACATTCTCCGTTGTCATCTCTGAGGCCCAACACTAATAATATGCTGAGGCCTTCAGTTACCAGCATGCCATTTAATGTCTATCTGAAAGCTCACAGTTGTGGCAAAGTTAAAAAAAAATTGATTTATATGACTGCACCAAATATCATGACTGCAACAAATGCACTTGGTGGCTTGTAGAGGTACACCAGTGTTTCAGAAGGTAGCATGCAGCTAAAATGATGACCGTTACCTGAATAAGTTGTTTTATGGCTAGGGTGGGTTTCAAGTAGATTGTCCCATTCTGTGATTGGCTAAGGCAAGTCTCTTCTGAAGCCACAGTAGAGGCCATGTAGACTGAACCACCTATGGAGCAAATGGTAGTAGAAATCACAAGTTTACAAGTCCATTGAACGTTGTCATATACATAGTTTGATGGTATTGTGTACTTAAGTTCAGCTGGTATTTTTACCTGAAAGAAGGTCCCCAGCTGAGCCATTACATACATTGCCAATGTCAGGTTTTATAATCATTTGTGGAAGGCACAGGGGTGTAAGAGAAGATGTGAACCAGGCTGGCACTGAGAGATGGATCAAAGCAAAATTGTTGTATATAGGTGCAGCTGTGAAGTTGGGGTGTTGGATAATCTCGTCTACAGTCTTCGTAGAATTGCCGGATGCCAAGGTGACGCTGAGCAAAGAAACATCCCTGAAAAAGACACATTTAGACTTATTGTACTTTATTCACTAAAGTCTGATCAGAGGTGAGGCATGCATTTCATTAACACTTTAGTAAATCAGGTCTATGAAATTAAGAAGTGCACAGAACAGTGCTCAAGTGCAGTAACCCATTGTCACACATCTAATTAAAGCAGAACTAAAGCTAAAATGTTATCTTCAGTTTTGGAGTGGAGAGGGATTAGAGCTCCTGTCAAGTTTTATGGCTCTTTGAGTTCCCATTTGGGAGATTCACCCATTTATGCTGGTGTCCTTGTTTTGAGTTGTCACAGGGATAGAGGGAACATCTTCCAATGGGGACAATAGTTCTGGTAACAGGAATTTCCAGCAGGACAACAGGGATTTCACTTACGTTGGAGGAATTTCCTCTCACTTCCTGTTGTGGCTATGGGGCAGGAAGTGAATGAAAATCTGCCCAGTGGGACACAGATGTATACACACAAAAAAAAACCTGACAGGAGTTATAACCTCCCCTTACTCTGGCATCCAACACTTACAAAAGAAAAGTCTTGGCTATAGTTCCACCATAAGAGCAAACCAAAAACTGACACATGGGCAACTGTAATTTGAGCCAGGGAAGCAAAATGATCAATGATTTTACTAACATTTATAATATGTTTTGTTCCAGTGTGTTTGTACAAAGTTTGGAATTTTCTACTGTGCCGATAAGAGAATGTTCAGATTTTGTTTGGTGCCGTGTGGAAACTGAAGAAGCAGTGTAATACCATTGTTAAAGTGTAACTGTAGAGTGAGAGCAACGGGAGCTCTTGCCATAATGTACAAGTATGCAGACCTGCACACTATGGCAGACACCTCCAGCACTGACAGGTCTGCGCTCGCCGTTGCCGTTCTCTTCTGTGCCGCAGTGTACACAAACCAAAAATTGTTTGGAGAAAGAGAATTAGATTATTTTTGGCACAAGAGGCATAGAGTCTCTTCTACCGGAAACTCAACCTCCAACTCATTTTTTATTTTTTTAGGATTTAGTTCCACTTGATCTTTTTAGACTCAAAAACAGAAGACAGCATCATCTCCCCATGCATTAACGTTTATTAAAAATCAAAACGAAAGAGATAATAAAACTACTCACATGTACAAAGTGGAAACAAGGGAAGTATACATACTTGTACACACACTCCAAGGACAAGGCTGCAATGTTGACGCGTTTGGTGGAAAATCACCCCTTCTTCAGAGCTAAAGTAATACTGGGTTGCTGGTACTTAAGCTCTGAAGAAGGGGTGATTTTCCCCAAAACGCATCAACTTTGCAGCCTTGTCCTTGGTGTGCTTGTTTCCACTTTGTACATGTGTGTAGTTCTATTATCTCTTTCGTTTTGATTTTTAATAAACATAATGCACGCGAACAAGGCGATGTCTTCTGTTTTCGCATGTTCTATGAGGATTCTTCCCAATAGCATTGTGGACGGCAGCTTCTCCAGAAGTTTTCTGCTTAGAAGACTGCTGAGAGTGTGGTTCTGATCTTTTTAGACAGTTTGAGAGCCCTGAGAAAGCAGACAAGCTTTGAACAGTTCAAGCAAGACATGCATAAATCACAAACAGGTCCAGACTTAAAGTATATTTGAAGGCACTAGAAAAAAAAACACATGGCAATACAGGATGCATTAAATATGTACCATAATTGCATGTGCTTAGAATAAATGTAAATATTCTAGACCTATATATGGGTGTCACATGAACCCACAGCCTTCCCATGCTCCCTCTTCTGCACAGTGCGGGGCGCCAAAATTTGCTCCATTGGTGGCCCTGTTGGCAGCCTCCCACTCGACATCCTTTGATCTAGAAATCAAATGAGCCGAGTGCAAAATCCTCAGCCGGACAGTGAGCCAATCAGCTGCAGTCACTGTTTGTGTATTCTGACAGCCGCAGGAGTGCTGCAATAGCCCGGCACATCTATGCTGTTAAAGTGGATGAGGGAATTAAGCACTTTTTTTCTCGTTCAGCCTGTGGAGAAAAAAAAGACTAAAGTGTGTGGCAGCCTCAAGTCCGCTTCTTCTTCTCTCCTACTCTGCTGCTGTATGCTACAAACATCTGTATTAAGAATTAGGCTCTTGTTGACGGCCGCTCTACATGAGCGCCAACCTCAATGCGCAACCCTGTGGACCCCTTGGATTTTATACATGGACTCAGCGTCATTTAGGGCCTTGTAATTTGGCCGGTGGTCCCCTGGTGAACACTTGACTAGTGCATTGCATCTGAAATAATTAAGTATGCCACCCTCAGCGACGGTTGTACCATTGGGTCCGGCGGAAGCTCCTCCTCCCCCTTCCTCCCCCCCCCCTGTGCGTCTTCCCCTATATGTTCTCCAACTTGACTTGTTCCTATACCTGGAAAGTGCTTCCCTTCCACAATGTTTTGCCCCACGGGTCCTGTGTTCTATATGTGCTTCCTTCCTTGTCCTCCCGTTTCAATGTTGTCTGGATAGATGGGAGAAAATGCAGTCACACCGGCTAGTCTTAAAGTCTCCTGACTGAGACACACTCAGCTGTCTTTGCAACAAGACGCATACCATTCACACCGTGAATCGCTCTGTGTACTTCCAGTGTTATGTACATTATATGAGGGCAGAATATCCCCTTATGCATGCTTGTATGCTTAAGTCTCACGATGGAGTATACCTACATGTTACTGTACTGCATTTGATCTCCATGTTTGCATGTAATTCATGTTACTTGTCCTAAAACCCTTAATAAACACTTATTATTTAAAAAAAAAAAAGAATTAGGCTTTTAC
>NW_017306793.1:314225-371824 GCF_000935625.1 Nanorana parkeri | reverse complement strand
AATCTGACCATGGGGAATACAGATGCGCTGTGTGTTGGCATGGTATCCTGTATGTAAATAAAGAAAGCACAGACAAGCAAATTGTTCACGCCAGCACTGATCTGTTTTGGCGTGGTCAGAATGACAAAGGGGAACTGGCTCGATCGCCAGGTATTTCTGAGAAACTGACAAAGTGAAATGCGAGTAGGCCAAATTTAAGTAATCCAAAGTGTTCTAATAGACACATACAGTATACGAGAAAACATTTTTCTTGAGATAATATACACTTTAACAATACCAGTTGGGTGATCAAATCTATGTACAAAGTTTAGGTCACTGCCCTACTATATAGTATGTCACATTTTACTTTCTAGCCACACACCTCCATTCTCTTAATAAGGTATACATATATATTTAAACTAGGTGCAGAGGTAAAGATGTGGTGTGCCAAGTCTGCAGAGGATGTACTCTAACAAAAAAAAAAAAAGAATAAACTCCCTTTTTTTTGCATTTGTGATGGAAGCGGGACATACAAATACCTTCTGTATGAAGATGGCTTTACTGTGTTTCCTGTGTTAACAGATGCATCTGAAACAATTTGACACTGATGACATATATCTGTCGATGAGTTCTGTGCTTTGGGTACAATCTACTTTTACATTCGGCATGAACACTTTCAATATACTTTAAATATAGTCCCTAATAGCCACAAAGGGTATAAATGCACTGTGGGTGCACCAGATGCCTTTGCAAACCCAGTTATTACTAGGGATGAGTGGGCTTAGTGTTCACTCATGATTACATGAGCTGACGTAAAACTATCAGTGACACATACCCTTCTTGGCCCAATCAGCTGCGGCTGGGTCATTCTCTGCCCCTTTGTTATGTGTAACTGTGGGGCAGAAAATGCCCCAGCTGCAGCTGATTGGGGCAGAAGGGGGAAGTGTCACAGACAGTCTTATCATGCTTGGGCGAATTCTGTTTGCACCAATCCCACTCACATCCCAAAAGTAGAAGTGACAACATCACTGTGCTGTACATAGCCTGTGCAGACGGCAGAACTGTGGGAGGGACCCAACAGACTCGTTCCACTTTAGGCTGCCTGCAGAAAACTGCAGGAGGGTGGCGGATGCAAGACCAGTCACCCTGCACAAGGGGAGAGAGGGCAAAAGTGTCTGGTCTTTATTTCAGGACGCTCCTTCGTGGATGCAAAAGTTTCACGTTGGATTACTGTGCAGATGTGGAACAAGTACACAACACACCAGCATTCAAGTCAGAATATACGCTACATGCTTCTTTTATTTGGACAATGTTTGCTTATCCTGAAGTTCAGCTTTAAAGAGTGCATGGCAGCCTACAGTAATCAGGATGTGAAAGGAGCATTAGGCTTATCAATCCTGTAGGAATGAATAGCAGTCTATGACCTGTTTGCCGCACATAAAGCATGCAGGTTATCAGCACACAAGCACCTACCTGTTTAGAAGACAGTTAGCAGAACTGAGAACCCAGTAAGCAGTTAATAAGCTTCCTGTGCATACTGCAGTCCCTTCTACATTTATGATAACTTGCCAGGGCCAAGGCTGTGCTGAATTCCAAAACAGTGGGCATGGCGCCAGCCCTGAAAGATAAGAAGTGGCAAATGAAAAGTATTCACAGGAAAAAGAATGGCAACCAATAGAATGGGCCAGATAAACTATTGAAGCATGGTGTGCAAACATCGATGTAATGAATGCGCCAAATAATACTTCAAGTTGAGGGGTTTCTACAGTAAGATGCAACTAGTGTGTCAAATGCTAAAAATCCCAAATGCATCATGCCACACAAAAAGTTGGTCTGCTCCAAATAAATGTTTTAAAAAAATGAGTTTGTCAATATTTGGCACAGTGAAGATGAACAGTATTGCACCAGGAGGTTGATGGTAAAAGACTGCGTTCCGTTGTTATTCATTTGAATGACACTCCAAATGCACCTCCTGTCCGCAATGTGATTGACCACTCCACAACATGTGGTACTGCAATACCATGCGTTGTGGTACGTGCATTTATCCCTCCATGGTCCCATGGAGGGATAAGTGTCTCTAATGATCAGACTACGGTTTCAACAATCAGGTCCCACAGAAGAATAAGTTCCTCTAGTAGTTCAAGCTCTGGTTTCAGCAATCAGGTCCCATGTAGGGATAAGTGTCGCTATTGGTCAGGCTCTGTTCTCAGCAATTAGGTTTCATGGAGGGATAAGTGCCTCTAGTGGTCAGGGTCTGGTTTCAGTAATCAGGTCCCATGGAGGAATAAGTGCCTCTATTGGTCAGGGTCTGGTTTCAGCAATTAGGTTTCATGGAGGAATAAGTGCCTCTATTGGTCAGGCTCCGTGCTTGAAGCTGACAGTTTTTCCTCCATAATACTAGCTGAGGCTCTGCCTCCCCTGACTGCACATCCCTAATATTAGGCCCATACCTCACTCGTTAAGCGTTTTTTATTTGAAATGTTTGTTTTCTAGTGGCTCCCGGCAGATCTCTCCCTCTGCCCCCTACACAGGTGCCTCCACCCGCTAAACTGAGCTATGAAGGCACCTGTGCGTGTTCGTGCCCGCAAGTGGCTGTGTACCCCCACCCACCCATCCAACAGGTTGATTGATGGCAGAAGGAGCCTATAGCTCGTCTGCTCTCAATCTCCTCCCCCTCAAACCAGGAAGTTCGGATGGAGAATGACATCGGGGACTTGTGGCAGTGACAAACGATGCTGACATGTAAGTGTTTTGGGGGGGAACTCAAAAGGATACTGGGCGTTTTTTTACCTTAATACAGAGAATATACGAAGGTAAAAAAACACCCAGCCTTTAGTAATCCTTCAACACAAATCAGCACATGCATTAGCACTAGGTGCATTGCCATTCATTTGAATAGCACCCCTGGTGGCTACACATAGCAGCACACAATCCCACAATTATGTGCATTGTGGAGAATTAAAGTTGTGTATGCGCTACATTATTTAATCTCACACCAAACTGCAGTGCAACGTCCAGCTACTAGATAGAATATAGATTGCAGCTGAATATCACAGTAGATTCCCTGTGCAGATGTAAACTGAGAACTTTATATATTAGATCAACATTACATTCTCTGATGAATATTCTTTTCTATCATTGACCTGTATAACAACCACTCAGCATGTGTTCTCTCCCTTCATCTTCTCAGTAAAGAGAAGAGGAACGGTCATCTACAGCTAGTAACAGCCACCATGCAGCGGCATTACCAACTCACATCGCGCTCAAGAGAGAACACTTCAGCTCCTCATCGTGGTTGATGAGTTTGACCACTTTAGAGCACATTCCAACAGTTAAGAACTATAGAAATGATCCCTGAAAGTATAGTCTTAACGTAATCATGGCATCAACAGCGGCCACCCCACGCCAGCTGCTCATTTCCTTTATAGTGACACATTTGGTCATGACCAACTACATTACGTGTATATATTGTCCTTATCCTGCTTTATAAGTCAGACATATCGCATAGAGTTAAAATTTAGTTCTGTATGAAAATATCCTCACATTAGTACAGAGTTAATACAACACGGACATTCAGTGTGTGATTTGCATCTACCACGCCTACCAACCAATCAGAGAGCAGATGTTAACTGCTCAGCAGCGCACGTGGTATGTGTCTGTACAGTTGGAATGTGCTGCATAGCTAGCTACACGCAGAGGATACGGCATGTAGTGTCAGCGTCTTATTACTGTGTTGCTGGCATTTTGTAATGTGTCTAGATGGGCTATAAGTCTGAATAGGTAAATAACATCTCACGATCACATACTGGTACAGGGACATAAAGAGGAAGAGCGTTATTAGTAAACAGTGGCAGCTGGGACATTTTCATTAAAGGAGAACTTTGAGGCGAGTTCTTTTCACTCACCTCATAGTTCTAGCCGACCTGTGACAATGAGACTGTCACAGGTCGGCTCAGTAGATCGGGAGGTGAGCGAACACATACCGCCGTCATCTACGTCAAGATCCGCTCTGGCGTCTCAGTATACGCGGTATACTGAGCTTGGGACGGGAGGATGCTAGTTTGTGTCCTCCCGTTACCCTAAGGAGAACTATAGGGAAAAACACTGACCCCATAGTTCTCCTTTAAAACCTTGCCTGCAAGATGCATTTAAAGGGATCCTGGTGCAAGGGGAAAGAAACCTTGTTAAGCATTTGAAGACCAGGGTGTTACAGTAACATTGAAGGAGAACTATAGGGTTAGGGCTTTTCCCCATAGTTCTCCTTAGGGTAACAGGAGGACGCAAACTAGCGTCCTCCCGTCACCCTAAGCTCAGTATACCGCAAGCTACAGCTCGCGGTATACTGAGACGTAGCTCGCGGTATACTGAGAAGCCGCAGCTGAAACGGATCCCAACAATTATGTCTGGATCCGTGCGTGAGTGACAGCTGGCTCTGCCTATCTAGAGGCAGAGCCAGCTGTACCTGCCCCCTCCCCTGTCCGTTCCGCCAGTCAACGCTGGAGGATCGGAGGGGGGTGTCCAGCCACTCCCCTGTTATGGCAGAGAGCTGAAACAGGATCGAGAAGTGAGCGAACGCCGGTATGTGTTCGCTCACCTCCCGATCTACTGAGCCGACCTGTGACAGTCTCATTGTCACAGGTCGGCTAGAACTATGAGGTGAGTGAAAGGCACTCACCTGATAGTTCTCCTTTAAACTCTCGCCCCCCATAATGCCGATGTAAACACCTTATTTGATGTCTGTTGATGCAATCATCTTCTTGATTCCACTTATTTCCAACAGCTCCTCCAGCGTTGGTGCCGGTCTCTGATCCAGCGCAGACTCCTTGTCTCCCACGGAGTCTGTCCGGCGTGCTGGCTGCACAGCTGCGTCCATTCACTGTAATTGTGTTTCCTCCCCCTCTGCTCTACTGCGCATGCTCCCACACACTTCTTTTTTTTTAATCATGGGGCATATATCTACTGCTTTATAGGGGGAAAAATATTTTATTTTTCAGCTTATATCTAGTGCTTTATAGCAGTAGATATGCGCTGAAAAATAAAATATTTTAATTATACTTGAATCCCCTTCTGGTCCAGGCCATTTTTCAGTATTCAGAGCTAAGGTACTTTGACAATTTTTCAGTCATGCATCACTACTAAAACGACTGGCATCTATTGCAGATTAATCAAAGATAAATTCTTATGTGTTGATACCGGTTACTACACTTGGCATGCGACTTGTTGCCTTATAAAATAATACCAGTGATGCCCCCCCCTCCCCCCCCACCCTATGTTGTAATGCTTGTTCTTCGTGGTGCCGCTAGCCCTGACATTCCACTATTGCTCACAGGCAACACCATGTTATGCCTAGTCTGGGAAACCCCCCTGTGCCTCAAATGCATGTGGGCCACGATTGATTTTATGGACATAGAGCTCTGCACCCCACTCATTGCACCCCTTGGTCATGACGTGACTGCTGAACCTCTACTTACACTCAGCCTGACACCGATGCCATGCACCAAGGCTAAGTACTGTGCTAATGTGTAATATATACATACAATGGCTCAACATTGCTTGCACAATGACCACACCCACAGCACTGTAAGATAACTATATAATGAAAATGGGCCGTCTACTACAACTGCTTCATATCTCTGACTCGCCTTTGTCCTAATAATCTCTAACTAACTCTGTTATGCCATTATCATCCAGGCGCCAAGTATTGTATTGTTTTGTACTATTTTGTACTGTTTCTTGAGAAAAAAACAATAAACATTTATATGATTAAAAAAATAATACCAGTGGCATTCCTGCATTAATATATAATATCCTCTTCTTTCTTTTTTTAAATAACAGGTTGGTTTTAAGTTTGGGCAAATAAAACAGAATCTCACCTCCAACCTTAACACTGTGCGTGTCGATTGATATATTGTCATGTTGCTGGCTTATATTGGAACTTCGCAAGATCTCTGCCACTGCATCAGCTTTGATTTCACTCCATGGATTACAAAACAGCAACTGGAAGTAGGCGATGATTGGATCAGATCTGAAACATAAATCATGACGTTTTCCATTACCCCTACGATAAATAGCACTTGCTGTACTCACATAGCTTTAGGATTTCACACATTCAAAATGGAACCCTTGCAGTGACATTGATGCACACAAGAACCCAGGGTGCCCAACCAGTATATAAAATAAACTTGACCTTAGTGAGAAGAGAGATGCGTTTCGGAAGCTTGAGTTTAATGGACTGTTAATAAATATTTTATTCAGCTGAAAGATATGAAATAAAATATTATTACAACTGTAAATAATTACTTCACATACATATAACGGAAAAAAATAACATGCATTGAAAACAAATGCCAATTGCTCACATGGCTGCACAGACTGGTCCTCGTGTGTGCATTTGTGTGTGGATGTGGATGTGGTAGGACACTGGACTATAAGCTTCATCGGAAGGAAATACCAGTGTGAATGTTTCCATGTTCCAAGCAGAACTCTGGGATAAGCAAATATTGTCAAATCAGCATTTCTCAACTTTTTTTTTTAGTCATGGTGCCCTTTAACCCTTTTGCTGCCAACGTTGTATGCTGTACATGACTGACAGTGGGCCCCTCTAAACAGACTAGCCGCGAAGACTCTGTTTAGCTGTCTAAAGCTGATAGTCAACTTTACACTGGAAGCGATTCTAGTGGCTAAGCTGCATCCAGACTAGCCGCGAAGACTCTGTTTAGCTGTCTAAAGCTGATAGTCAACTTTACACTGGAAGCGATTCTAGTGGCTAAGCTGCATCCAGACTAGCCGCGAAGACTCTGTTTAGCTGTCTAAAGCTGATAGTCAACTTTACACTGGAAGCGATTCTAGTGGCTGAGCTGCATCCAGATTGCTTTCAGGGGCTGGTGAAGAGTGCCTCCCCGCCCAACACCCCCACCTTGCTTCCTGGACTCCACAGTCCCTCCTTCGGGCCCGAGACCGGCATCGCAGTTGTTGGCTGTAGAGGGGAGAAGAACGGCAAACATCTGTTCACCAATCTCCCTGCTGAATGGAGCCGTAAGCAACGCTTGCATCACTTCAGATTAGTCGGCTATCATTCGCCGACTAGATAAGCCAGGGAAAAAGCTATTCAAGCGCTATCTGCAACTGAATAGCTTCTTTGCAGTGGGAATGTGACACTAGGGGTCTAAAAGACCCCAAATATTACCTTAAAGAGAACCTGTCATCACTAATGTACTATCACATAGGGGGATTGGGATCTTCAGATTTTCGTACAGGAGCGCACGGAGAAGACACAGGTAAGTTTAAATTGCTTTTAAATCATTTTTTTTTTACTTTTTGCATATATCTACTGCTTCCTAGCAGTAGATATATGCAAAAAAAAAACAAAAAACGTGAGGTTTTAGAAACCCTTTAAATAAATGATACAAATACAAAAGGTCCATGTTTTCTTAGTTGATTCTTGGAGGCTGATTGATGTTGGTCGCATGTTACTACAGCCACTAGATGGAGCTGAGGAGCAAAGGAAATTCCTCTGTTCTATTTGGTGGCCATAATGCAGTGCAAACGGTATTCCAGTACATCACGCCACCCACCAGAGCTGTCAGAGCATTTTAGTGGGTGGGATAGTGAGAATGGGCCTCCAGTTAATAATTTGTACAGAAATAGAGGCAGAGGATGGCAGGTTGAAAAGGTGAAGCCGGAGGTGATGAGATATGCCAGCTTTGTCCTTTCACAAGGAAACCTTTTCACCCAGCTTTCTTGTCACAGATTGATTTTGCAGTATTCTGTTCCTTTATTTATTTATTTATTTATTTATTACAGGTTCCTTTCATTATGTTCTTACAAATGAGTTAGTTCTCCTACCATTGTGTGGTCTACAATGCAGCACTGTGTAATCACTGCGAGCTTATGTATCAGAGGTGCACCTGTTCTGTATCACATGATCCGTTTAATTTTCAGCGCCATTGTAAAGATTATGTAAGTGGAATGCATGCTATTGTAGCCCCTGCCACCTTCTGTAGAGTGGGTACTAGAAATTTAGCATTGCTCGAGCTGTAATCAGTCTAGCTGGTTTATAGGTGGCTATTATCTGATAAATTCCAGGTGCTGTGTCATTGATTGTACCTGCCTGAGTGGGGTGTGACCCTGCTGCAGTATGGGGCAGCCAATGAGAGAACATCTTGAGCGCCTATGGCTCACCAGCCAATCACTGGGGGTTTCATGGCCACTGTCGCATGCTGGGGGAGTGTTGAAGATGATTCAGTGCGACAAAAAGCTTTACCAAAAAAGTCCTATTCATTCTTATAGCCCCTGTGCACACCTGAGCATTTTGTCGCAACATGCAAAATGCCTGTCGCTGGAAAAAGTACAGGACCTTCTTTAGGGCAGATCTCAGCTTGTTTTTTCCCCATAGATTTGATAGGCAACCCTTAAAAAAGGTGTGTTGCAATTAGTTTTGTGTGCTTTTATGCACGTATGCGTGCATTCTGTCCATTTACTTCAATGTGTCACACAATCTGCTCGTAAAAACACGCTTATTTCATATACGTTTTTATGCGAAAAAACTTTTCGCTTAGGTGTGAATCAGGCCTAAAGCAAAGTTTTTCTTTTTTGTGTCTGTGCTGCTGTTGGAGAGTTCCCCTCACTTCCTGCCTGGTAAAACATTGTCATCAGGAAGGACAGGAAGTGGGGGAAAATCCCTCTAATGGAGCACCAGATAGCAGTAAAAACATAATGGGGCTTTTAATCCTTACCCACTCATTCGAAAACGAAGATAGAGGCTTGATACACTTTAAATACAAACAAAGTCATGTCAATCACACTAGGATTTTGTTGGATGGGATGAACGTTGATGTGCTTTTTACAATTCTGGGAGGTGTGCAAACACAGGCAGTGTTATGAATATGTATATGGGCCAATCCTCTGAAAACTGATATTTCCGTTTTTGCAAGCTGCTGAAAAGTTAAAGTAGTATTAAACTCTTACTCTTTATTTCATTAATAAATCTAGATCAAACAAATATAGATTGCCCAGCAAAGCATTTCTTTCACTTTTTGCCTTAGCAATTACAGTCATCATGCTACTGAACAGCTGACTCCAACACTCTCAGCTCAACTTCCCTGAACTTTCTGTCCAGTACAAGATCACAAGGGACAGCACAGTCTCCAGCAAATGTGTATCTACTAGCTAGGAGAAGAGAAAAGGAGGAGGAAGGAGGAGAGGGGAACAGTGGGAAGCAGGGAAGTGGCTTGTCTTGGCACTTATTGAGAATAGGGATGCACTGATACCGGTTTTTCGGTATCGAGTACGAGTACTGATATTTTTTTTCCCGGTACTCGCCGATGCCGAATACTGATACCGGAAGCCCATTAAGGAGACGGCGTGTAAAGACTCACCACACGGCTTCCCGATAAGCATGGAGCCGGCTTTCTGGCCAATCAGGAAGTCGAGGGGCGGGTAATGACTCACCGGCTGGCTTCCTGATTAACCAACTGCTCGAACAATCAGGAAGCCAGGTGCGGAGTCATTACCTGGCCCCCGGCTTCCTGATTGGCCGGGAAGCCGGCTCCATGCTCCCTTGTCACCAGGTGACGAGGAAGCATGAAGCGGGCTTTCTGGCCAATCAGGAAGCCGGAGGGTGGGTAATGACTCGCTGCCCGGCTTCCTGATTCCGGAAGTTCGGGTATCAGGCTAGGCATCAATGCATTTGGGCAAATACGAGTACTCGCCCAAATACTCAGTATCGGCACCGATACCGATTCTTGTATCGGTATCTGTGCATCCCTAATAGAGACACACACAGCTTACTTGCACACAAGGGTGGCTCCATAGGACCCTGCAAGGGAAAGGTGCAACCCAAACAGGATATCAGGGCCAGTGCTCAGGAGACCAGCTGATTCTACAGGAATATAATGATGCAGAAAACTGCTGATTTCACTACATGAGCATCATTCTCTGCACCGTTCAGGACTGCCCACTGCTGAAGGAGGACCCCAGGATGTCTCTTGACCAACCAGAAAACAGTTGGATTTTAGCTGGGCAGAGGAAGCTGGGTCATGCAAAGATGGGCAGGGAAATCCCAAACTCCCAGGTAGACAGGAACAGGAACATCCAAAACTCCAAGGTATGCAGGAACAGGGTTGGGAATTATGGTAGGGAGATCTTGCTGTTGGAGTATTCAAAATATATAGGAAGCCTGGGACTGCCTCAACTCATCAATCTACACCTATAACAACATCATTTTTTTGTGGACTGACCTTTTAAATATATGTGTATGTCAATTCACACTTGAATATTTAAACCTGTGCCAACCCACCAAACTACAGTACACATTAGTGAGAATTTAAGACCTACCAAAGTCTGGATACGCTGAGTTGCTGCCTGGAATCCAGCAGTTGAGGTGTCACTGTGCTGAGGTACATAGGTTTCATTTAACAGCTGAAAGGAACCCACAAACATCTCGCACGTTTCACCGGAAGCGGTTTGGTTCGTTGTACTTTCGAAATACGGTGTTACCGCCATTAATGCTTCTACTGACTCCTTGGTAAAATTCTGGGTATTTCTAAAGCCATTACTAATTGCCGGAAACTCTGTGAGGATAAAGATTAGTATTTAGGAATATAGTTGGTACTTGAACATATTTCTCCATCTTTTGCTGGTGGCCGTTGTTTTTTAATAATAGGGGTGCAGAGATATACAGATCAAACATATCACAATATCACAGAGACAAATAATATTTTGTCATTGTGATGGGGTATATAAGGGGAATAGGTTATTGGAAAGTAGGGAAGTACAACAGCATCTCAAATAGTGGTGGCTGGCAAATTTGTTTCTACTTTGCCAGGGGCACATTCAGGATCTCAGCAAAGAGTTCTCCTCTTTATAACCAGTAACCAGTAACAATTCTCAAAATATTCTAGATGACTAAAAGATCATATCAGGGTAATCAAGGGGCTTTCAGCGTATCTACTATCAAATACGCCTATGGCGTCCCATCTGGCTCCTGGTAACCTGTGATATCACAAGGGCCGGATTTACTCTCTCTGCTGCCCCAAGGCCAGGTTCCTGAATCCGCCCCCCCCACATCCTCATGGAGAATGGTAGACCTGCAGGTTGCATACAAGTGATCTTGGCGACAGCGCCGGGATCACTTGTACAAAACAAGCGGTGGCTTCCCCGCTGTACATTTAGCTCTGCTTGCCCAGAGCAGGGCTAAATGTAGAAAACAACTACCCGCTCGGGCATCGGGAGTTAGGAATTCCACAACCCTGCTGCCCCTCTACTCCCAGCTGCCCCCAGGCTGGGCCTTGATTGGCCTTGTGGGAAATCCGGCCCTGGATGTCACCGGTTGCCAGGAGCTTGGCGGGATGCTTGCCATAGCAAAACAAAAAAAGTCAGCTGTCTCCATGGGTCAGGGAACTTTCGCTGACACATTAAATGGCGCCCCCTCTTCAAGTGGCGTCCAGGGCATGTACCAAGCTCTGGATACACCACTGCCAGCAACGTAAGGTGTGAGCCACTGCAAACTTTACATATAAGGGTGATTTGAATGGCTCAATCCACTATCCTAAAATGAATAAACCCCCAATTTTTTAATAAAAGTTAGACAAGTACATACTGTTCTGTTCAAAGAACCTGGAATATTTCGAGGGCAATTTATTAAAAGTGGAGCAGACAAAATTTGGAGCAGTTGCCCATGGCAACCAATCAGCTTCTCTCTTCAGTTTATTCAGTTAAGCCTTGAAAAATAAAAGAGAGAAGCTGACTGATTACCATGGGCAACTGCTCCAGTTTGGGTAAATTCCCCTCATTATAGTTTCACATTTAAGCCATTTAAGATAACCATATACCCAAGGGCTGAAAAAGATAAATCACTCAATCACTAAAAAACAAGGTGGATGGAGGAATTTCTCCTGCTGGCTTTTGTATTCAGACAGCCTGCAACTGTCTGAATACCCAAACAGTGACTGCATCTCTTTGGTCGACGATTTTCCAATCATAGGTTGTTGAGCCAGATGGTACCGACAGGTCCACCACCTATGGTGTGAATGTCAGGCGATTAAGAATTTGATCCGCAAGTGGTCCTAGACTAGATGGCTACAAGACTGGCCCATCCTCAAATATATTTTAAAATATCATATTTTTTTTATAGAAATTACTTTTACAGGTCTATGATTTAAAAATAACTACTGACTCAGAAGTGGACCAACCGTTTATACAGACTGCGCAGCTGCACTAGGATACTCTGACAATGAGGCTGATATATTTAGGGCTCCATGTATAAAAGTTCCCACCGGCCTAGATCTGTGCAGATGCTGTTTGCATGGCACTAGTGCCCCTAGATGGTGCTGATGAGTTTAGTGCTGTTGGAACAAAAACTGCCTGGATATATGACAGGCACAACTTTTATACATGAAGGCCTTCCAATAAATTAAATGAATAATCACTTTAATTATTGAATCATGTGGAAAGCAAATCCCCGTTACTTATTTAATTTGTTGTCATGTGTCAACATGTGATTTCTTTGTGCATTGACATGTGTTATTGACATGCGTTGGCAACCATTTTTCATTTAGGATTTGGAGTGGATAGAGTTAACAGTCACTGGCCAATGCTTGATATTATCAAAACGCATGTTACATATATTTTGATGAGTTGCCATTGACTTCTATGGGCCTCCCAATGCACTAAAATGAAGAAAAATTTTAACATTACATAGTTTTCAAAAACGCCCTGCAGCAGAGGTGGGTACAGGCACTTTTTGTTTTTGTGCCAAACATACTTTTTGGAATTATGGCCTCATCAGACCACACCACATTTTCCCACATGCTTTTGTCAGACTTGATGTAGGTTTTTGCAAAATGTAGCTAAGCTTGGATGTTTTTCTTAGTACAAAATGCACAACAACGACAACACTATTTTTAAATGTTTTTTTATCGAAGCTCGTGGACGTGCATCTAAACAAACTTCCCCCTGTGAACAAAAAAAGTGAACCGTGAAATCACAGCACACAAAAACGTGCACAAGGGTGCAAGGTCCTTCAAAAGAAGGGACCTAATTTCCCGACCCCCCGGGGCGCAAGGCTCCTGACGGGTTGAGACTGTACGTCCACCAACCCGAAGGCCGGTGGACCCCGATCCTTTGGGGACCTGCCGAAACAGGTCCCTCACAGTACTAGGCAGGGGGGATCTCCCGAAGAGAAACCCCCCTCCTGGGTGGGAGGAGACAGAGAACCCTATATAAGGGCACAGAATCTCCTCCCACCATCAGGAATAGGCCCCGAAGAAACCTGCACCTTCAGCATCTGTGGGTCAAATTTAAAAATAAAAAAGTGCCAAACGTGCATAGAGTGCATAAATAAATCTAAAGTGCCAGTGCACCACGCTGACAGGCCTTAGGGGCCGGAGTGCAAAAATATTGTCCCGGACTAGCCATAAGGCCTGTCCAAGAGGCGTTACAACACTATACATTACCAAAAGAACACCATACCCTAAGCATGCTGGTAGCATTATGCTTTCGGCGCTGTTTTTCTTCAGCTGGAACTGGAGCTTTAGTCAAGGTGGAGGGACTTATGAACAGTTCCAAATATCAGCCAATTTGCACAAAACTCAAAATGAATACCTAATAATACCTGGAAATTAACAAAAGAATGGCTTCCCCAGAAGATCAAGGTTTTGGAATGGCCTAGCCAGAGTCCGGACCTGAATCCAATTGAAAATCTGTGGGGTGATCTGAAGAGGCCTGTGCAGAGGAGATACCCTCACAATCTGCCAGGTTTGGATCGCTTTTGCAAGGAAGAGTGGGCAAAGATTCCGAAGGCAACATGTGCTATGCTGATAGACTCCTACGCCAAAAGATTGAATGCTGACATAAAAACAAACGGTGCTTCAATAAAGTATTAGTTTAAGGGTGTGCATATTTATGCAACCACTTTATTGTAAGTTTTCTTCTCCCTTTAAAGATTTCAGTTTGTTTTTAATTGAATTACACAGATTGTAGGTCACATTAAAGATGGAAAAATTCTGAAGTGATTTATCTTGGTCTGATTTTTTTTACATCTCAAAAACCTGACTTTTTTACAGGGTTGTGTAGACTTTTTATATCCCCTTATTTGCCCTTATTGTATCCAACTCACCCAAAAAGAATCTGACACACAAGATGAGAGCAGCTATCGCCAGAAGAACAATTAATCCACTCATGCATCGGATACAGCCGGCACAGAAGCTCTTGAAGCACCCGCAGCACGTTCCCTTGGACTGAAAAATGATAATAAGGGTAATTTAATTTGTTTCTCCAAATAAATATTACAAACACATCCTATCCAAGCTAAACTAAATCAAAGGAGAACTTTGCTAAGCACTAAATTTTTTTTTAAGAGCCCGTGGACGTGCATCATAAAACAAACTTCCCCCTGTGAACAAAAAAAGTGAACCGTGAAATCACAGCACACAAAAACGTGCACAAGGGTGCTTGGTCCTTCAATAAAGAAGGGACCTAGATTCCCGACCCCCCGGGGCGCAAGGCTCCTGACAGGGGTTGAGACTGTTGGTCCACCAACCCGAAGGCCGTGGACCCCGATCCTTTGGGGACCTGCCGGAACAGGTCCCTCACAGTACTAGGCAGGGGGCTCTTCTGAAGAGAGACCCCCTCCTGGGTGGGAGGAGACAGAATTTCCTCCCCACATCAGGAAAAGGCCCCGAAGGAACCTGCACCGCTGCATCTGTGGGTCAATGCTTTAAAAAAAGCCAATCATGCTATCGTGCATTAAGTGCAATAAATAATACTAAAGTGCCAGTGCACCACGCTGACAGGCCTTAGGGGCCGAAGTGCAAAAATATTGCCCCGGACTAGCCATACGGCCTGTCCAAGAGGCGTTGTGCAGAAAATGCAAGGTGGTGTGTGACCAAGTGATCAGTGAGTCAATGTGGGCCCCCACACCCAAGTGACTTTCTGAGCACCCCTGGGACGGCACCCCCAGGGGGCACAACACCACGGGCTTCCCCAACCCTCCAGCCAGACCAAGTGTTTCTCCGCTCATAACAGGAGGTAGTGCCGTCGGGGGTCCTCCCACTGTCTGGGGTCTACCCATAACCTCAGGGCCTGACGCAACCAGCGGTCGACCAAACCGTCCTCCGACACCCAACAATTACGTCAGAGGGTACTAGAATGCTCTCCCATCGGGTGGCAACATCCTTTCCCCTCCAACAACTGATAAGAACAGATACTACACTTGATCTTAGCCAAAAGGCCGAGAAGCGATGTCCTTTTATGCAATGCTTGACAAGATCTATATATTTGCTCAGTAAAACTGCTTACAAAACTCTCTAAGGCCCCATTCACACTGAGCGACATGAAAATCGCGTGATTTTCCGCGCGATTTTATATGAGCGGTATTGAGCGACTTGTCGCGCGACATTGCGCAACTTTTTCCTATTGGGCTGTATGCAATCAGGAGCAAAATCGCTTGAAATCACTCGAAAAAAGGGTCATGTAGGAGCGACAAGCTACAGCGACGAGCTACAAGCGATATTGAGCGACGAGATGTGAACAGCTCCATTGAAATGGATTGGAGAAGCTACATAGAGCGATATTGTGTGGAAATATGAGCGATATCGCTGCAAAAATCGCTCGATAAATCGCTCATTGTGAATGGGGCCTAAGGTGTGTTGGTGTGCCGTGGATCCTTTTTGGGCAGTGCATTTTGGCTTAGGGACAGACGTATCCGGGTTATTCCGGCAGCTCCTTCAGGCATGAGCGATACAGTTATTTTGGCTGATCTGCAGTTGAATAATTTATTATTAGATCAGGTAGGGCTTATTCACACTACAACACGTCTTAATGCACATCAAACACATGTGCGCTAACATGCCTTTTATACAGCACTGTGTTGCCTTTTTGTGCCCTGCTTTGCATTTTTTTAAAACATTATGCTGCTTTGAGATTCATTTATTTATATCCACAGCAGGAAGCAATTTTTTTTCTTCTATCCTATGTTGAGATGTGTTGTAACGGGTGGACACGAGCTGCAAAAAAACAGTCATAGCGTTGGTGTGAACTGGAGCAGTTGAGAATAAAGCTATTTTGTTTGTCCTTGCATTGGAAGTGCATTGAGCAACGTATACCAATGCTGGTATTGTAAACAAGCCCCAAATACCTTTCAGGTGCATTAAAGGTGTGCAAAGTCAGACCCCCTTCACACAGGCAATATCCATTCCAATCAGTAGGGGATCTATTCACAGATCTCCAGCTGATTGGATCAGTGCGGAATGGAACTTTTGTGACATCCGTGTCCGTTCAGCTTTTCCTCCATCCTGCGATGGAGGAAAAAAACGGAACTAAAACGGACCCATGGTAGGTCTACGCGCAGTCGGATGTAAGTGTACATTACCTCTGATCTGTCATGTTCAGGTCCGCCTCATAGGACACCAAAACTCTTTTCTATTTTTTCAGACCTAGACGGACTCGTGGGTAATGCTCCCTGCTAATCGGAGAGCTCTAGCTCTGACTCTGTGAGGATGTCAGACCTTTTTAAAGAGACCACTGCTTGCCCACAGAGAACAAGGATTCATAGACTTTTCTACTCATTCTGTGCCTTGTCTCCTGCACACGGCTGGAAATGGCCAATGTACAAAGTGGGTGTATTTCTCTTGTTGGAAATGATGTACACCCTACAGCTGCATACAACCTGGCATCCAACCATACAATCAATGACTGGCTGGCTGAAGCTGTGGCTGTATGGGTATATAAATAAATGTCATTGTTTACATGCATACCAGGACTTATTTCACTGCCCTGAATGCAGAGGGTCTAAGCTTGGGAAAATGCGTAAGTCCTGGTACTCTTGGAAACAATGGGATTTACCTATATACCTGTACATCTGCAGATTCAACCATCCTGTCATTGATTTGTACAGGCTGCCTATACATTGCTGTGCGGTGCACCTGTTATACTGCGCCAGAAAGATATGCCAGGATGTACGCTGTACAGCCATTTGCAGTCATGTGCAAGAGTCCTGAAGGCTTATTCACATGGATGTGCACATCCGTACGGTGTGCACTCCCATGCAGAGACCTACTCCCGGAAGGGACAGGTGCTGCATGTAATTGCGTGTAACAGTATGCGTTTGGTTGCCATGTAGCTGCATCCTCCAATAGAGAACTGCAGCCGGCTGCATGCAATTACACTTAAGGAAGCAATGTTAGGGGAATTTATTGAAACCGGAGCAGACAGAATCTGGAGCAGCTGTGCATGACAACCAATCAGCTTCTCTTTTTAATTTTCAAAGCTTATCTGAAAAAACAGATAAGAAGCTGATTGATTACGATGGGCAAGTACTCCAAGTTCTGTCTGCTCCAGTTTTGATAAATTTTAGTGTAGTCTAAACACATCTTGTTCTGATTCTCCTGGAATGTTTTTAGCTGATTCAAACTGAAAGTTCAGTTGAGCTTTAATACTATTTAAAGAAGAACTCCAAGAATTTTAAAAACTTACGCTTGCAGTGGGGCTACCAAAGGTTAAGTGCCTGTTTTGTCTAGGGGACTCAAATAAAGCAGATAAACTCACCTGATCTTCGGCCCTCAGGTTGCTAGACCAGTCCCTGCAGCCTCTTCTCCCCTAGGCTCTGTGTGGTCTAAGGACCGCTGGCCTCATTATGTTTTATGCAGGCCCTTTGTTTTGCATTTAACAGGAGGACGCCGAAGGACATACTACAGCCGAAGCGGAGAGGGGAAGAGGTGGGGTAGCCCCACTGCAAGGGTAAGTTTTTAAAATTCCTGGAGTTCTTCTTTAAAGTGGAACTACACCCTCTTATCCTTTACAGCGAAGGAAGGTGCCATCTTAGCCTCTATTTTTTTAAGTTAAGTTGCCATGGGACTGGTCATGTGGTCAGCTATGACATCAACCATTTGAAGGCTTGGAAGTTTGGTTGAGAGCTGAATAAAGCACACTGACAACCTTGACCATTGGCATGCCTTCAAAATAACTGTTTTGGGAGACATTAAATTGGTGGGTTAAGTTCCTCTTTAACAATCTAAATGAATAAATAAACGTGCAGAAGTCCTTCCAACTTCCCAAGCTCATTGTAGACCCTTCACTACAGCTTTTGTTTTCGTTCTTTTAACAGCTGCATGTAGAACATTGACTTTGAATGTGAAAGGCCTGTCCCCACAATGGATGCAGCGTAGACAGCACCCTACTGTAAAGCCTCATTCACACAGACATACACAACTGTACAGCCTGCACATCCATGCAGAAAAGCCTGGGAGTAACAGTCGATGTGTGCACACTGCAACATGCTGACCTGAACCTGCACATCTACACAAGTACGAATGCATGCAGACTGTTGAGACCTGTAGGTCTGTTGAGACCTAATTCTTCAGTGCTGCAAAGTAACTGCTATTTTTCCCAAATAGACTATTAGGGATGCATCGATACTGGTTTTTCGGTATTGAGTACGAGTACCGATATTTATAATTGGTAGTCACCAATATCGAGTACCGATACCTAGCATGGAGCCGCCTTCCCAGGCAATCAGGAAGCCGGGCGGTATATCATTAAGCGATGACCTCGGAGGTCGGTTCCACGCTGCTTGGCAAGCTCAATGCTAATTGGCTGGGAATCCGCCTTCTCAGCCAATCAGCATCGAGCAGGCTTCCCAGCCATTACACAGAGCCCGAGAGCTTACACTAAACTGTACTGAAACAAAGAGGCTTGAAAAAGAAGTCTCAACTTCAAAATGTGTTGCCTCCTTACCTCCACATACAGCGGTCCTGTATTGCAGACATTCCCCACTCCTGCGTTCCACTCATTTCCCCTCCACTGGCTGTCCCTTGCCTCGTCCTCCCATCTCTTGCTTCCTCTCTCCCCCGCCACTCCAGAAGCGTACACCGTTGCCCCGTCAGTATGGTGCCGCCTCCTCCTCTTCTCCACACCAGCAACAGACACACTCAATGTGCTCTGATCCCAGCAAATCAGTATCGAGCCGGCTTCCCGACCAATCAGGAAGCCTGGTGGCAAGTCATTCAATACGTCCAACAGCCTAGGACTTCAATAGGCCAATCTAAAGTAATGTCATTGTGTAAGATATGGTGGGTCCTGTTCAGAATTTATACCCCAGAGTTACACCTCTGACTGTGAGCTCTGTAAATAATAGAGAATGGTATCTGCATGTCTCTTTGTTCTATAACATTTGGGAAATTGTACAAAGGGAATATAGTATATTTACCTTCTTGTGCAGTAATTGCTGGTCTCCATCATTTTCAACAGCTTGGGACATTAAAGCCATCAGTCCAGAAGTTGACAAACCCGACTGTGTTTTAGCTGATCATAAATATTTATTATTTATTCTAGAAAAATATACAAGGAGACAAACAAAAAGTTATCTTTAATAGGGTACTAAACAAATGTTGTTTATTGATTGTAACACAAGAAAGCAGTAATCTATTGCAACCAATTAAGATTAATGTTTCACTGCTCTCACTTACTGTAAATTTGATTCGTTCTCACAAGTGGCTGCACTCCATACTATCATTGCACAGGGTCTAATTATAAAAATGTTTGCATATTTATTTGTCCAAAACTGCAAAACTGCATGCACATTTGTTCGGTGTGAATTAACCAGTTGTTGGAAGAATTGGGCAAAAACAAATGTTCTTAGGGCTATTTTCTCTTCTGGCTGAAGGTTCTTCCGATATTATGGACACTAGAGGAAGCCAAGGATCGTATGTAATAAATACAGTTTAGTAACAAGAGATACAATATAACAATTCTAGAGAACACAGGAAGGACTTAACTGATAAATGTAACCATTGTTACTATGGGGATTCCATATCTGCAGTGTAGTGGCACAAAATGTCATTAGACAAATATTTGTATCATATTTGGTCTAAGAAAAGTTTTGAATTGGACACAAATACTGGCGAGTGGCGTACATAAAATGCCCAAGCTGCTACCTAGTTTCTTTTCAACAAGAGATAATCAATGAAGGTGGGGGCAATGATGCTAAATGTCATGAATGTAGGATTTTTTTTTCATATAATAAATCCATATTCTTATTTAAAGTGACACTAAATTAAGGAGTTACATCTTAAAAATGCATTCAAGTACTATAAACGTATTCTTTGTACTATTAGCTTTCTTATTCTTTTCCTCTCTGAATTCATGCTGACACTGTCCTTCCTTCTGAAGGGTGGCAACTTTTGTTCCCCATTGTCCCTGTGTGTATTGTAAAGTAGCCCATTTGTAGTCCATCACGAGAGTGAGCTTGGAGTGGTGGCTACTTTACAACACACCAAGGGCCAATGGGGAGCAAAAGTCCCAGAAGGAAGGACAATGTTACCAACAATTCAGAGATGCATTTTTAAGGTTTAACTCCTGAGTTTAGTGCCACTTTAAAGGCACTCCAGGCAAACAGCTAAAATACATTTGAAACTTGTATATGGGAACTGTTTTATCCAACAAGTCCTGAGATTCAAACAACCCTGCTAGATAGCACTGGCAGATCAGTGATGTTATGAGTTCATCACTCCCCACTATTCTTCGGTCAGCTTGTTCCTTGTTAGTATGTAGACGGGCGTTTCTACCTGCCCTTGTGGTGCTGGGCAACCTCCCTATCAGTCTCGGGCTTGAGGCTGAAGGTATAAATAATGAGAGGGGCAGGGTTAGGGAGTTGTCTTATCATTTCAAGTTCACAGCAGAGATAGAGAACAGGGTGCTCTGAGATGATGGATGTAACAGATACTATTTTGTTAACAGCGGTGGGCACTGAGTTTCTCCTATTGGAACTGTTGTGAATATGTTATACCTGTGTTGGATGCATTGTGATTTGTTAAGACATGTTGTATAAGCAATCTGGATATTCCTTCTATTGGGAAATTATGCTTTTGAGAGAGATCCTGTGTGTGATGAAGACTGGGGATGAACACAGTGGAGTGGTTGGACTCTTGTAAATGAAGTAATCAGGTTCTGCCATGCTGGTTAGCCACCCTGTAGTGTCTTTGGGTCCTTGATTAATTAATTATCCCCTTGTTGGTCCACCCAGTGACCAAGGGTATGGAGAGTCCAAAGAACAGGCATCTGGTCTTCAACAGCATTGAACTGCATTATTACTGATGTCCTTTATTTACAACGTTTACTTGAATTACAATTCACCAAATATAAGTAGTGTAACAGCAAAATAGTTCCTTAAATGATCGCAGCATTTTTTGGACCAATCTGAACTTTTATCAAGCCAGAGCTACACTATATGGTTTATTTTGATAAAAGGTTCAGATCAAACATTAGACTATCACGACATAATCAGACTACTACACTGCTTGCAATAGTAGTTATATGTACTGTGTATAGTATATATAGTAACTACATTTATTGTTAATAATACTTTATTGATAAATATATAAAATCATTAAATTGCACTGTTAACTCTGCAGATCAGCATTGCAATAATGCATAGGGGTTTAATGCAAAATGGTGCTTTCATGATTTCAAGTAAAGTTTCCACTAGACATAGACATCTGCAGTGTATTGTTCATAATAAGTTGTAATTTGAAACGGTACATTTTGTGCTTGGCTCGGAGGCAGCTATACCACCCTTTTTGTGATTCTTCCAACTGTTACACAACTACCAAATTATTTCATATAGGGCTGCCAATATTGGAGAGGCTTAGATTCTGATTTAGCACATATCATAGATGTTACATCAGCTAGGAATTGTGTAGATGGATGTTTCCAACCAGTGTATTTTCTGTCTGATTTGAAGTGAAATAAAAGGATAAGGATAGAGTAGAACTGTATAGAGAGCAGTACCACTCTATGAAAATCGGGATTTGCTCTCTGCACTGATGTTGGGCTAATAGTAGCAAGAAGTTTTCTTTAGCTCTTGGCACTTTCCAGTTCAGCTATGTTGTCCTAGATTGTTCACTTCTCCTGTCTTCTCCAAGCTCTTCTCCCTTTAGTGACTAACCCCCATAATGTTTTGATAGTTCAGGAAGCATTAAACAATCTCTCCTTTCTTTTGGTTGGTGACCTGTACAGATAAAATGTAGTTTTCCATATAAAGCAGATCTCATGCTGCCTCCAATTCTGCATTCTATTTTACATGACACAAAGAGTAGAGCTTTGCAAAGAAGCATCATTCGTGAGGTATAACCAGGTCAACATGATGGCTAAATGCAACTTTGTAGGAAGTTACATGTTATGTTTTACTCTAATACTCCTTTAATCATCGTTCAGATTAAAAATGTTCCTTGGTCTGTGGTGAGCTGCATTTCTTGTTCCAGTCGTATAACATCAATATTAATGTATACATTATTGTGCAATTTAAGGTGTCAACTTCATGGGAAATTAACTTGGAATTGTGACATGTTTTTAGGTGAGTTTGTACTTTACAGAAACAGCAGAAGTGTAATGACTGTGACAAATGTTCAATTACATGTGTATAAACTGGAGTCAACCTGTTGTCAGGTTTAACAACTAAGATGAATACGAATATAAATAGAAGTTATAAACTGTAAAAAATATTTTCTGATTGTGGTTAATTAAGAATGACTAGACAAGTCTAAATAGATACCTGGATATACAGGGCTGGAACATGGAGCCTCTAATAATCAGAAAATCACACAAAACTGGTAACTTTAATTTGGGTGGAAGACAGAAGGTTATAATACTTGTAACTTATAGCATTCAGGCCCCCTCAATGATGTAGGCCTTTTTTCTAGGAGCCCGGTTCCAATGATGGCAATCTTGCACCCCAGTTTTTTCAAAGGACAATTCACCAGGGGGCTGATGATCCCATGACTCCATATAAAGCCAAGCAAAGTATGACGCAGTAGCAATGGATCAGAACCAGGGGCCAGGGATCACTAACTGCTATGATCCAAGTGTGGGATATTATTATTAGTTAAAACATATCTCCCAACTTTCTGAGACAAGAAAGACGGACACTTTATAGTACGTTGGGGGGAATTTATCAAAACTGGAGCAGACATAATCTGGAGCAGTTGACTATGGTAACCAATCAGCTTCTCACTTCAGTTTGTTCTGCTAAGCTTTAAACAAAAGACACACCACTGCCACTCCTCCAGTGATGTAGATCACAAAGTATTACTATGCTAAAAACTGATTGGTAAAATCCACAAGTGCCTCTTTAACTACAAATCCCAACATGCCTCTTCCTCTGGGAGTCATGCCTGTAACTGTCAGTCTTGCAATGCCTCATGGGACTTGTAGTTCCACAACAGCTGGATGGCCACAGCTGCCCCCCTCTGGCCCCGGCTTAGAGGATGGATAAAAGGTTAAGTGCACATTTTTACCAAAATAGGGGCAAGTCAAAGGGAAAGAGTGAAAGAGGGATTTTGTGTCAAAAGAGGAACAGTCCCTTCAAATGAGGGACAATTGGGAGGTATGGTCGATAGCCCTAACATTAAACACTTGTTTCCCTGAAGTTATCATATAGATGTAGAATAAATTGGTGAAATCTGACAAGTATGCAAGCAATGACTTGGTATCTAGGGGTAGCCATAGGCATGTGCTGCCTTTACTGAACATAAAAGTGATGTTTTGAATACTCCAACAGCAGGATCTCACTGCCATAGTCTCCAACTCAAGTCCATCAGGTACCTCCTGTTGCATTTTTCATTATAAAAACTAAATAGCAATTCAATAAACAGAGAAAAAAACCTTCGGCTATCGTACTGTTGCGAGCAGGACTCCAGCACCTCCATCTGCGGGCTTTGATGGGGAAGCTCCTAGCTGCCAGTCTGTCCGCTGGCCATGGCAGCCTGGGTAAGACTATGCAGAGGCTCTGAGGAGCACCATTTACCTGTGGCAGGCAGGGCGGCAATGTTTGCAGTGTGCCTGATGCCCCCTTTCCAGCCAGAGCATGCCAGGTTCCTAATAGCCAGGCAGGGAGATGTGTAAGGACCGTACACATTTCCCCACTCAGTTCTTAACAACCCCACTCAGCTTATGACAACCTGGGATCCTCTGGCCAGGTGCCAACACCTGGCAACCAGTGATGCCACTGTTTGCCAGGAACTGGGCAGGACGCCGACCAGAGCATCCCAGGTTGCTAAGCCCTAGGCTTTCAGATGTGTATCTGCAGAGAGGGTGGTGTGCAACCCCTCACCAGAAAGGCAAAGAGGCTAGTAACACCACTGCATCTACCACATTTCACCTTTTGCCAACTTCTTCACATTAATGCACTAATGTATGCCCAATGTTTTTTAAAATCTTTTCTAGTAACCCATCTTGACAGCCACACATACCTCCCAACTGTCCCACATTTGAAACCAAATCCCTCTAATTGGCCTGATGTATGGATATCGATAAAAATTTACTATTTTACCAGCCAACATTTAATTAACCTTCCTCTCATCATCTCAATTATTATTATTATTATTATATTATTATACAGGATTTATATAGCGCCAACAGTTGAGGTGAGAGATTATCTTGTTTACTATTTTGAAAAGTCTGTTAATGAAAAGTAATGGTGAAAAACAACAATTTGGGTGGACTGATCCCTTAAAATCCAATCACATACTACAAAGATATATGCTGAGAACTACAGTATAGCTGACAAGTGCTTGTTGATAATATAAATGCTATCTTTAACAATTTAATTGTTAAACTAAAGAGCAAAAACTGTGCAATATGAACAACACCATTGCTTTTACCACTGAAATATGACCTTGCTGGAAGCAAGTATGCATCTATTGCTCAGTGCGAGCACAGTACATCATATTCTGTTCACCGGATTGTTCCACCAGGGCTAGTCTGGGCATTGTTCTTCACAATATCTATGTACACTAGCAGGTGGATAATTGTTTGTTTATTGGGCAGTGTTATGTTAACAAAATTACAAAAGCAAACAGCTTACTGGTCCGTGTCATACAAAAGCAAAGAGAGGATCATTTACTAATTAGTGTTATGTTACTGTACAGGGCTTTTTTTTATGGTTATATAATCTTCTTTTCTGCAAATCTGTAGCATGGTTTTGTGTTATAAAATCATATGCAGCCTTGCATACTAGCAGGCATAGCAAAATATATTTGATTTAGTTCAAAATCAAATGCACATCCGTGTTAGCTATCCCAGGACACTTGTGAGTGACTACAAGAGTTCAGTGTTACTAATATATAAAGTAAATGTGAATACTGCATATAGAGAACAATTACTGCCTGTATTACATCTGTAACTGCAATCATTTTCTCCTGGCATGAAGGTGATGCCCACTAGGTGGCACATTATGAAAGAGCACAGACAGCAGGGTCAATGCAGATAGGTGATGCAGGCTATGTTCTTGTTATAGCAGGGCAAAAAAGAAGCAGGCTCGGGTAAGGAACACATCAACATAATAGTGCAGCTGGACATCACTTTATTTTTGTATTGTTTATTTATGCTTTCACTTTATGAGTTAACTGCTTTGTTTTTAAAGGTAAGCCTTGCAAGCTGAACTCCAGCCTTACCTTGCACAATGTACAGGCTCTCCTCTCTTGTACTTAAACTGCTTACTCTGATTTCACTCTGCACAATGTGAGCTTCCCACAATGTGCATTAGAAGCTGCCGCAAGTCATATGGAGCCTGCCTCAATCATGGAGGCTCAGCATCACATGTTGACATTACCTAGGACACCCTGCATCCAAATGCTGTCTGCCTAGGACCTCACACTGATCCAGACTGACATCCACCCATAAAAGCATTTGGACATTTGCTTGACTCCTCCATGAGATAGTTCACTGCCTGCATCATGTCTGAGGGCTCTCAGTACTGAGACAGGGTTAAGGTTGCCACCTGTCCAGGATTCACCCTGGACACAAGATGTCAGTCAGATGGGGCAACCAAAATTACGATAGGGGCTACTGGCCCCCCACTGAAAATAGTCTCAACTGTGATATTTACATATGAATGGGTGGCGCTATTTACATATCAATAAGCCACAACTTATTCTCCCACAAAAATAATTCAAGTAAACGTCATCGCGCACGCGCGGCAGTATTCTAAGAGAGGAGGAGACAGCCACCCGGTGGGATAAGGTATGCCAGGTCCCCTCCTCTCTCCTGATACTGTCGGGCGTTCGGTCCATGACCGAGCGCCGGACTTTTCAGAGGGGGGGTGACACCAAAAGGACTGTGAGTCATTTTGGTGTCACCCCTCCAGTGGTTTCACCCGGTTGCGTGCCGCACCCCCTGCACCCCCTTGTGACGCCACTGACGCAATGATGACATCACTAGTTCTAAAATAAGGAATGGGATGAGAATTGAAAGGTTGTATTAAAAAAATTATTATCATGTTAATGAAGGGGGAAGGAGGACACAGGGAAGGCAAATATAAGCAAATACACTTCAGCTTTAAGGTAATTTGCTCATAACACTCAGGCATTAATCTATGCTCTCAGCAAATACTGTAGCCTTTTCCCCTGGGAAAATGATTAATTGTTGCTGAGAACAATGTTCTGCAAAGCTGCAAGGTACCTATAGGCATAGCAATTGTCCCTAATTTGGATCAGGTGATAGTTACCATAGGCAGAAGTCACATGCAGTGAGTTACATTTGAAATGTCTGGCCATTTGGAATTACAATAAATTGTCATAGCATTTCCAGAATGGGAAAAGCCTTATTCCTCTTGTAACTCTGTGACCCACAATGTAGAATGCCTTTTCCCCCTTTCGTAGCTCTGTGCCCCAGAATGGGAAAAGCCTTATTCCTCTTGTATCTCTGCACCCCAGAATGGAGAAAGCCTAATCCCTCTTGTATATATGCACCTCAGAATGGGAAAAGCCTTATTCCTCTTGTATCTCCGCACCCCAGAATGGATAAAAACGTATCCCTCTTGTATCTTTGCACCCCAGAATGGGAAAAGCCTTATTCCTCTTGTATCTCTGTACCCCAGAATGTGAAAAACCGTATTACTCTTGTCTATCTGCACCCGAGAATGGAGAAAGTCTTACACCTCTTGTAATTCTTCGCCCCACAATGAGAAAAGCCATATTCCTCTTGTATCTCTGCATCCCAGAATGAATAAAGCATTATCCCTCTTATAACTCTGCACCCCAGAATGGAAAAAGCCGTATTCTGCTTGTATCTCTGTACCCCAGAATAGGAAAAGCCTTATTCCTCTTGTCTCTCTGTGCTTCACTGTGGGAAAGGTCGTAACTCTTGTAAGCTCTGGGCCCCAAATTGTCCCACAGATCGCCCTTGTCACAATGTGCTACTAACTGCTAATCATTTTTTTACACATACAATAACAGAATACAGTGGGTATAATCATCATGCCCTGCTGTGTAGTTTTTTTAAGATTGATTGTGCTATGAATTCTCATTGTTGCCTGTGTTCTTATGGTCACTACCAACATGAGTGTTTAAAGCGTATCTAAAATCTACAGAACAAAAATGAATATTCATTATTTTCTCTTTGTACTGACACCCATGCCTTTGATTTATCTATTTTGCTTTCTTTTAATTTAAATACAATCTGTATTGAGAAATATGGTGCTAACATGAATTTGGCTTTCAGTCCCTGACCTGAAACAAGCAAGGACAAGCAATTTAAGTTATAACTCTTAATTGGCAGAGTCAGGGTCAGTCACTGAAACATGACCCACATAACAGCTAGGCAAATTATATTTTCAGGAGAACTCAGAAATGCCACCCCCATAATACTGAAATGGTGGATCTATGTCAGCTCCCCTCACCAACTAACCAAAATGTGACCTATCACTTCTGAGATAATGGACACAGGATAATTGACTCATCAAATTACTGTATTGCTTTGGGTTCTCCACTCTACCAATTCTGTCCAGATGCCATTAAAATAGTGATTCATTCTTGTTGCTGCATCTCCTATTATTTTACACTTCGGAGAATAGTATGTCTTCCATGGTTGGTTTGTAATGGTAACCATTGAGAAAGGAAGCCAACAGTCTTACTATTAATCACGGCTTTTGTATGTCAATGTAGTGCTATAGAAGTCTATTCCTCATGAGTTACATATAAAGATATTTTCATTTATATGTATTTTTATATATGTATATGCCTCTTTGCATATGTAGTTAATACAATACAATGTTTCCCTGTTTACAGTTTAATTCCAGGCAAGCAGCGAAATACACAGTAAAATATACAGGGGAGAATTTATCAAAACTAGACCAGACAAAATCTGAAGCAGCTGTGCATGGCAAACAATCAGCTTCTTGCTTCGGTTTGCTCAGTTAAGATTTGAAAATGAAAAAGAGAAGCTGATTGGTTGCCATGCACCGCTGCTCCAGTTTTTGTCTGCTCCCATTTTCATAAATTCCCCTTACAGTATGTATCGGAACATTTTTTTGTGCCAAAAATAAAAAAATTCTGTTTCGCCAGTGTTGTGATAAACAAAAGCATAGCTAGGTCTTTGACCTCCGCTACAGTGGCAGCACAGCCTGGTCCAGAACCCACCAACAGCCTGCTGATTGGATAAAGTCATTACTCTGCTCAATCTTCCAGTCAGTGTTTTTTTATGTCAGCAAAGGTGCATACCGCAGAGACTGATTGGTTCCTTTTGCTGGTCCTTCCTCTCCGAGTCTAAGGTCTGCTGTAAAAGGGATTACAGGTGACTAATGTAAAGATAAATGGATTTTCTTACACCAAATTGATGAAAAAATACTGTATGTATAATAATTGTTCAATGAATACCTTACTGTATTATCTGGCATCTGTTTGATTGTCAGTTTTCATGCAAAAAAGTAATAAAGTAGTAAAATATAACTTTTTTCCAAATGACTCACATGAATTTGCTTTCTTAAATGCCCATGGATCTCTCTTGTGCAGCATGCAGTGTTGTCTCTTCCCAGCAAACACAATCCTGCGTAAATCTGTAGGTCTAGCCTCTTCATCTACCCTCAGGAAATGAACATTCACAAACACCACACATCGATAATAATAGCAATCACATCAGCAATCTGTACTGAAACACCTGCTCCATTAACGACCTTTATTTGTTAGGACTCTTTAGGCCGTATCGTGTTCAGTCATCAAGCAATACAAGATATTTGTTTAGTCAGTACATGTGTACAATCCTTTATTGCCTACTAATGGGGATCCAATACATGTACACACAAGGACCAAAGTTGTTTCATTCATTTTCCATGTTTGTACAAGGCCTTCACATTACACATATAACTCCTGAAGGACATTACAATGAACTGTTTCCATCACAGTCACATAAACATACTGTCAAGTCTTAAAGAAGAACTGATCTTAAAAAATGATCTTAACCCTTGCAGTGGGGCTACACCCGCACTTCAAGGGTTAAGTGTTTTTTTCCTAGGAGTGAAAATAATAAAGTTAGACTCACCTGAAGCTCACAGCCAGCTTGCACTAAGGACCTGTGAGTTATCACGTCCAATACACTGTATTGGATGTGAGGACGTGGAGGAACATTTCATCACTTCAGTGGAGGAGGAGACAGTCTGAAGGGACTGGTCTAGGACCAATCTGTCTGTGAGCTTAGATTGAGTAGAACTTTGGTATTTTTGCTTCTAGATGAAAACAAGCACTTAACCCTGCAAGGGGGCTAAGATCATTTATGCCTGGAGTACTTCTTTAAAGCCCTCATCTGGGGGAAGGAGGGTAGTAGGCTGGAGTGAGTCTTTAAACTGCCACAGACCAAGATGGCCGTGTCCATACATGTGTATGACATCACCGGGCGCCGCATGTGACGTCATTCATTCCACCTCCAAGAAGGTCGTGCGCATGTGCAGAATGTGCTGGTGGCCGATATGGCCGCTGCGCATTCTGCAGTTTAAATGTGCGATTTCGGATTCGGAGGTTCATTGCCTTCGAATGCGAAAGGATTCTTTTAGCAAAACTACACCCCCCCTTATTACTTAGATTAAGTATGATATTATTTGCATTTTTAACTCAAACAGGGCCTTTCTCTTAACTGGCGTTAAATTGTCACTACCCTGAATAGACCAATCAATTTCATGAAGCTCCTTACTTTTACATTCAAAGAAGGTTTTTAAATACCTGTTGTTGCTCAGTGGAGGAATATGTTTAAATTTATTTTTCAAACCAGATGGTGGAGACAGATCAAGCATATTAGAAGCTAACCAGGTTTTCCAAGATATCTAAATGTCTCAAAGTAATATCCAAATTTTGCTGTGGCTGAACACCACCGGTGCCTGTTCCAGATTCTTCCTTAAAATACATCAATTTAAAGTTGACTCGCCTCAAAAAGAGACAGATATCTTTATATATCTCAAATAATCTCCTCCACACATCGGTGGGAAAGATAAACTTTTATTAAGAGAGATGATCATCTGATTTCAGACAAAACTATTTCCTGTGTGTTCACCTCACCACCTGAGAAGGCTCTACCTGTTTCTCCAGTATATCTGGTCTCCTTTTTCTGTTTTCCCGCTTCTATGATTCCTTTTTCTTTGTTTTCTTCGCCTGTTTCTTTTTCTTCTTCTATAAAAGAGACCTGTTTTATCTGTTTTTCACTGTGTCCACTAACAGATCTACCAGATCTACACCTCCATCTACTTCTCCCCTTTATCTATTTAAATCAAATATTACTCCTTTTTAAAAATCCTGCACATCTCTGTTTATTAGACATTTGTACCTCCTTCCGCATATGTTCATTGAACTTCTCAAACTCAGGTAAGTCTTTGTATCTCTCCAGCTTGAGGATACTCTTTTTATCAGCTGCCTCTAATTCTTCAATCTGGAGTGTTCCCTCATCCACAATAATCTGTAGGATATTCAATCCATGTTTAAAGGAGAACTATGGGGTCAGTGCTTTTCCCCATAGTTCTCCTTGGGGTAACGGGAGGACACAAACTAGCGTCCTCCCGTTACCCTAAGCTCAGTATACCGCGAGCTACAGCTCGCGGTATACTGAGACGCCGCACCTGGAGCGGATCCCGACTTAGATGACGGGATCCGCCCAGCTGCGTGAGTGACAGCTGGCTCTGCCTATCTAGAGGCAGAGCCAGCTGTACCCGCCCCCTCCCCCGTCCGTTCCGCCAGTCAGCGCTGGCAGATCGGAGCGGGGAGAGGGGAATCCAGCCCCTCCCCCTGTCACGGCAGAGAGCCGTGACAGGATCGAGAGGTGAGGGAACCCGGTATGTGTTCTCTCACCTCCCGATCTACTGAGCCGACCTGTGACAGTCTCATTGTCACAGGTCGGCTTAGAACTATGAGGTGAGTGGAAATCACTCATGTCATAGTTCTCCTTTAATATTTACATCCTTCCACTGGGTCAGAAAACACTCATTGCTCAGATGTGCTGATGGAATGATACGTTCCCTTAAACACTGTGAAATAATAATTGAGGCGCGTTCAGTTTCTTAGCCAAGCGCTGAGTAGCTGTTCTGCAGCAGCTTCACTGAACACTTCGGCTGCACAGTGCTAAGCAAAATGACGGAGGATATTATTTTTGACTAATAAATATCATTTTCCAACTAATATTTGGTGTGCTACTAAATTGTAGGTTCCCACACGGAACTGATTTCCTGCATTGGGGTTCAGGCGCCTTTCTCCAGCACTTCCAGGTGTTCCCACAGTTTAAATGGCCGCTGGTGCTCTGTCCCCACCTTCTCCATCATACTCAGCGTTCTGCATCCACATTCACTTCCGCTGCGAGTGATAAGTTAGCAGTGCTGAGCACTGACTTGCAGCACAGCATTCAGTGGCCGTTTGCTAAGGCCCATTTCACACCTGGGCGTTTTGTAGGGCGTTCCTACGCTCTGCAAAACGCTCAAACACCGAAATCCCAATATTTCCTATGGGTATGGTTCACACCTGGGCGTATTACAGGCCGTATGAACGCGCTACAAAACGCCCTACGCCCAAAGAAGTACAGGAGCTTCTTTGGGGCGTATTTGCCGCACGTATCCATTGGGATACAGCCAGGTAGCCCTCGGAAACGCGTGTTTGTTGCGTGGCACGAAACTCGCGACAAACGCGCATATTCGATACGCCCAGGTGTGAACCCAGCCTAACTCAGCACTCGCAGCGGCTCAGCAAATGGCCTCTGCTTGCAAATAGGATTCCAAAAATACTACACTCCACTTATGTTTCAGGTATTTAATTACTAGGTGTCCCTGTGCTCTAGATAACTGTTTAAAATAATTAACCCTCTGAGGGGGCTGATCCTTTTCTTGGTCAAAGATAGCCCACATTTTCTAAATGCTTATCAATTTTGTATGCCATATTTTTAAACTAATCAATTAGGGATGCACAGATACTTTTCGAGTACCAGTGCAGATACTTGGCATTTTCATGAAAACTACCAGGGTTGCAGCGGTTGCAGCTGGGACCGGGCTCTGGCACTCCACCACTATCCTGAAATCATTAGTCTGTATTGTTTTAGAAAAACTGTCACATGACAATAAACAAAAATGTATTAGTACTCGTACTTGTAAGTACTCGGCAAGTACCAGTACTCGTACCCGCAAAACTGGTATCTGTGCATCCCTTTATTTATTTTTATAAAAATAAAATCGTACATTAAAACAGAGATTTAGAAATCCCAGGAGCTCCGTGTGCTCCTTACAAATGCAGGGCTGTAGCTACCATGGGGCGAGTGAGGCACTCGCCTCAGGCGCAGCAGAGAGGGGGTGTAGCCAGGGCCGGCCTGGCTGCGCCCCCTTGCCAAGGTGAGCACAGGACGCCATTGGCAACAGGGGCGCCAGGCAGCCAACACAGCTGCGGCTCAGCAGGGAGAAGAGGAGCGGCACAGGCTCCAGCTTCTCCTTGGATCCTCGTTTCTCTCCCCCACCTGTATGGGCAGAGGACTTTGTGTCCTCAATCTCTTTTTCTATTTCAAAAGGGAAATGTCAGGGGCATGTTTAGACCCCTAATATCTCCCCTAAAGCCCCCCCCCCAAAGGGGGGGCACAATTTTCTGGAGTGGGCACAATTTTCTGTTCTTGCCTCAGGCGCAAAAGGAGCTAGCTACGGCTCTGTACAAATGACAGCTGCCTCCTAATTTTTGAATTTGCCTCTAGTGTAGTCTTGGAGCTCAAAAGTATCGGTACATGTACTCGTACTTGTACCGAGTACTGTACTTGGTATCTGTGCAACCCTATAATAAATATATAGATAACTCTTCTACAGAAATATATAAAGAGGAGATATAGCAGCAAAAAGGATCGGTCTGTGCAAACCACAACAATAGGCTCAAAAGATCAACCGAAAAAAGAGAGTGATAACCCACAAAAAATAAAAACATTATGTGGGGGTATAGCTCGAATGGGGGGGATCACCTTCCCTGGGAAAAACAGTCCAGGCAGCAAAGTTCTTTTTCTCTATGAACACATCCAACATGTAGCTCTCTCAGAAGGCTGTCTGAGTCCCAGGCCAGAGCAAAACCATGTCTCAGCCTTCCCCTTTTATCTCACCTGGACAAGCATTCATCAAGCAATCAACTATCCAGGTGAGACCCAAAGCCCGAGCTGGACCATCCGGACCCAAAGTCAAAGCGAAACCCTGGTCAGGGTTCCGCTATTCATGCACATAGGATAGAAAGCGAGGGGAAACATACCGCCCCTCAATGATGTCCCCTCTCCTTATGTCACAATAAATATATATTAACTATAAATACTGGGATCCCTAGCACTATATTTAAGGGGGTGGGGAGTTGCAAGATATTCAGGGCAGATGCTCCTACAGAAATATATCAACCATATATCAAAAAAAGAAAAGAAAAAGTGTATATGAGCATCAAAAAACAACTTTACACCCTCTTTAAATATGTAAAAAGTCCTTTTTATTCATTTGAACTTTAACTTATGCACAGACCCCTTCCCGCTGCTTAACCCATTAAAAAACAACAAAGTTGTTTAAATACAAATGACACCCACAAACAGACACCCACAGCCCCCTATTACGCCTAAAACTCATCTAACTCTAAAGTGAATGAAAAACATCTCATTAACTTAGATCTAATATTCTCCCAAATTGCAGCTGGCCCGTAAATAGCAATATGAATCCATCACATTATAAAATCCTGCCATATATGAGTCTCTCTTATCCTAAGTGTAAATGGACATTCCTCTGTGACCTTTTTTTTCTGCTATGACTGCCTTTCGGTCCTGGAAAAAGTTATTCCCTATATGTCTTGTCCTGGGGACCACACAGAGAACTAGAGGAAGTGATGAGAATTCTCCCCAGTCAATTTACAAATAGAAGTAAAAACCTGACAGACGCTCTAATCCTTTCCCACGCTATACAAAACAAAAAAACATTTGGACTAGAGGTGGGATTTCACCCAAATTAGCCTTTTTGTGGTAAGAACATTAGATTGCAAGCTCCTTTTGAGACTGATACGAATGGTTCAGTTCTGTCTGTAAAGTGTAGTCAACAGCAATTACAAACTGGCCTGACCACTTTTAAAATCCCATTCTCCTCCCAGAACTCCACCTTTAATTTCCAACTGCATAGATATTTCACAAGAAATAATGCCTTATAGTAATCCTGTTAACATAGGTGATGTAATTAGAATAAGGATAGCAGGAAGATTTAGTACATTGGGTCAAACTTTATTTAATCATTAGAGTCAGGCATCAGCAGGAATAACACTCACGTAAGTACATTGATATATCATTTAATTTTGTTACGTGATTGTTGCACAAGATTTTTTTCTTATTAGTACTTGCGATGGTTGGGAGGAGTAATAATTATAATGTATGAACCAAGGTAGGCCTAAGCCACACAGGAGGTTGTTCAGTAGTTTGATGTCTAGCACTTGTGAATATCTCATTTGTCAACATTTAAATTATAATGTTGGAAATAAAGTGCTTGGTAATAACACGTTAGTCCAAAAGTGACATTTTGGTGAGCTGTTGAGCCTTATGGAAAAACCATTCTCAGTCTTGCCTATAGAAGCCAACAAGATTTTTTCTGTCTTTTTACAGTGAAGGATAACCTAAACTAATATCGGAATCATGAAAATACACTCAATCCCATTTTCCTCAACTTTGTAAATATGAAGAAAAGAACAAAGGTGTGAGAAGTAATAGAAATTGATATGTTAGTTTTTGAAGCAAGATAAGGAAACGAATAGAAATTCAAAAAGTTGCTGATTGAATTAAAGGTGCATCAGTTCAAAAATCTACAAAATTAATTCACATGTTAAGGAGAACAAATAAAGACAACATATATTAATTGTATATAAACTGCTTTGGAAAAGAGGAACAGTAATATCATAGTTAAAGTTCTGCAGCAGGGATAGACAGTCCTTAAAGTGACACTAAACTCAAGAGTTAAAAATGCATTCAAGTACCCCAACTATTAACAACAATGTATCTTATTTGTGTATCACTCAGCTGTAGATCCTCAAATCATCTCTGAATTGGTGCTGACAGTGTCCTTCCTTCTGGAGGGTGGCTACTTTTTGTTCCCCATGGTCCTTGTGTGTTGTAGAGTAGACATCGCTCCAAGCTCGCTTCATTTATTGTCCATTTTGGAAAGCCTACAGTGCAATGAGACACAGTCCTTGCAAGTTTTACACGGTTTTTACAGCTGCTATTTAGGGATTGCAAGATAATTGGGACAGGAGAGAGAGGAGCATTCAAGACAGCAGAACAGCCCATGTGCACATGCACTGTTAATCTGGCTATATACTGCTAGAATTTTGGTGGAAATTCACCCGGGGCGTGCCCCCCCCCCGTTCGAAAAAAGTACATTATTCAACCAACTTTTGTCTAAGGAGCCGACCCGAAAATCCTCAGCTGAATAGTGACTTCAGCTGATTGACTGCAGTCACTGACAGGGTATTCTGACAGCGGCACACACACCACTACAATACAATAGCCCGGTGGCCAGTGTATGGCCAGCTAGGATATCATAAAGAATAGCATCCATGTAATTATTTGCTTGCCAGAGATTCCAATTGTTATACTGATAAAAGTTGAAAATATTAATGTGCAGAACACTCTTCACTATGTTTTTTGTTCATTTCAAGCCAATGATCTTACTTACAGTGATCAATCACTTGCTATATAATTTTTCCACAGTGTTTAATCACTTCATTATGAATAAATACACCAACTAATTAAATATTACACAATTATTACAACAATATTTGGATTTACTACCAGATTGAAAGTTAAAGTCTAACAAAAATCATTTTGTTCCCATCCCTCGCTCCCACCAACCTCTAATCCATCCTAGGAGGCTTTTGTTTCCTGCTACTTTGTGAAGTCAGATATATTCACCTAAGTTTCCCTTGTAGGTCCCTTACTGCCACCATTCCTGGGTGGGGGGCCACAAATCCAGCAGTACAATAGCATCTGCGACTGCTGGTCCCCATCACTACTCTCCGCTGATGCCGGTCTTCTCCTAAAGGACCCTGGCCAGTGGACATCCAATAGGAAGTGTCCACATTATGCAGGCGCTGACAAGGACACACAGAAAGACCAAAGCTGAAAGTAAACGGAAGAGCAGAAAACTATGTGCTGTGGTGTTTTGTGATTACAGAAAAAAATGGCTTTTAGGTAGGGCTTTGTTTTTAATCCAGCGATCAGATAGTGGGGTGTGGGTGGGAGAGGTGAGCAGGCAATCAAATGTATCTTGGAGTTGGGCTTTAATTGTTAAAAATGTAAATATAGGATATATAAGATAGGACTGTATGTTGCTCAGAAATAATAACTATTTATAACAATAATCTGTGATATCAGGCAGTCTGTCATCAAACATTTTCATAGTAGATGCAGAGGAGTGGTGTCACTTGACTAGGTTTTTCAGTGCTGGTGGCAAACCACTATACCAGTTTATTGTAACCTTCTACTTCTTTTGCCTTTCTCTTTATTTTGCTGTTCCCTCTGTCTGTTTAAGGAAAACAATGCACAGGTACACATATACCTAATCTTATAACTTCAACAAGGGTTACTTGACAGTTACGGTAAGCCATTTCATAAAGAGAATGCACATATCATTCTCAGATGACAAACTATTTTGGCTAGGTTTTTTAGGTCTAGTTCATTTAAGTTTAAATGTTAAGGCTTCCCAGGTTTCCTGGCTCAGGGAATGAGAGCGGTGAAACATTTATACAAACGTTCAGAAAGTAAAGTCAATAGAGTTGTTGGCAATACATTTGTGGTGAACTAAGTTTATAAGACACGTCCTAGAACAATCAACATATTCCTCCTGAAAACAGGTTCATCTCTCTGATGTCAGTGAAGTAATATGATTCTAGATAAGGTCAGTTGCCATTGTGTACAAAGGTTAAGTCCTGACCTTGCTTACCCCCCAGAACACAACATTTTAGACACAGAGAATTCCAGGTACTGCTTTACGAACAGTCAGCTAGAACTTTTAGATAAGCTGCTATTAATACCTGCAATATACTTGAAACTATACTTTAATTGTTAACCCTGGTAACTGTCACTGTCAAACAAGAAAAAGTGCAGGACTGCATAAAGCTTTATCAATTTTGTAAGTCAAGTGATTTACTCCGCTGCACTTATAATGAAAAGGGAACAAGTAATCCTGAGGCTTGTACACCATTGCAAAACTTGTTTCTGGCCAGTGTCGTGGCTGAGTGAAAACACTGGATATATTCCCATTGCACACAATCCTGGGAGGTTCCTGCTGTAAGGAGTTATGTAGCAACAGCCATCTGGTTAACTGGAATTAGCGCAGAAGAATCCTTGAACATATGATCTAAAAGTTTATTGAAGCAATCACATCACAAACCGTGCCAGTACATGCATTTCAAGGCTGCACAGGACCCCTTCGCCAGGCATGTGATGATCACATGCTTGACAAAGGGGTCCTGGTCGGGCTTGAAACGTTGTACAGACAGTGTTCCTGATATGATCGCTTCACAAAACTTTTGGATGATATGTTGAAGGATCCGTGATGATCACATGCCTGTCAAAGGGGTTCTGTGTGGCCTTGAAACATTGCACTGACACTGTTTGTGATGTGATCGCTTCACTAAACTTTTGGATGATATGTTGAAGGATCCGTGACCATCACATGTCTGACGAGGGGTTCTGTGCAGCCTTGAATTGTTGCACCGACACTATTTGTGATGTGATGGCTTTACTGAACTTTTGAATGATAGGTTCAAGGATTCATGATGATCACATGTCTGACAAAGGGGTTCTGGGCGGCCATGAAACATTGCACTGACACTATTTGTGATGTGATTGCTTCAATAAACATTTGTACTATATGTTCAAGGATCCACGGTATGCTGGTGACATATTTTCTCTTCTATGGCATCTATGGCTGAGAGAAGGTTCTACACCAGACTAAGCATGAAGAATAGAATACAATGCCTGATTTACTAAGACAAGAAGTTGGGGCAAGTGCAGTGTAGAACCCATTTCACTTTAAACATTCATCCATGGGCTAGGGCAGAAAAAAAGTTTGCGTTGCAGTAACATGCATTGGTGTGATCATTTTGAATGACACCCAACACACCTTCCTCAACACACCATGTTAAAAATAAACGGTCATGTCTAGTTATTGACACACTGGGGTGGATTGACAGCTCATATGGGCTTCCTTAGAGCAATGCATACTAAATGTGCCCCAAGATAAAGTCTATTTTTTCTATGTCCCCTGCAATTGATTGGATGTTTGTGTTCACTTCAGGTAATTTCCCTTCATATCTTTCATATCACCTTCCCTTACATTTTAATAGGGACCCATTTAATCACATTCATTTTGGAGTGTTGCGTCAACCCATAAAAGCTAATGTTCGTTATGCCACGTTAATGCAACCCATTCAAATGAATGAGCTGCAAGCACACCAAAAAACAGGCATGTAGCATATTTTCTTACTTAGTGTGTTGCCATGTGTTAGGGTGTGCCGCAACACACTACACACATGCATAGGAGGTCTGTTAGTGAATTGGTGTGCCATACAAAATAAATGACACTACAATATACGCTTTAATGCAATTCACCAAATGGGATGTGTAAATAGGCCCTGAACCTTTCGGAAGGGAAATACTGGGAGTCCCATTTCTGTCCTTAAAATGCTTGGTGCCTGACTGTTATGCTGACACACTGGCTGCAACACATTTTACATTACTGACCTAGATAAGTATGGAGGTCATACAAGTCAGATAAAAAGTCCTTATCTGTATGCTTGTTCTCCCTTGGTTTGCATGGGTTTCCACTAGGTACTCCGATTTCTTCCAACCCCCAAAAGACTTGCTGGTAAGTTAATTGGCCCTAGTTTATACGTGCGTGTGAGATAGGGACCCTAGAATACTGTAAGATTGTACGCTGATATGAAATAATACTATGTAAAGCATTGCTTAAATTGGCAGTGCTATATTAATGCCTGTAATAAATGAATAAAACTAAAGCCAGAGGGTTAGCTAGGCAAGATTACTTTCATAAGGAAAGCTCAATGCTTCTCTCACAAAAGGTTTCCTTTATAAGAGAAAATATAGTTAACATAAATCAGTCGATCTATCCCTGCGGAGAGCCGTGAGTGACAGTCACGGCTCTCTGCAGGGATAGGTCGAGAGGTGAGCGAAAGACGCTATGTGTTCGCTCACTTCCCGATCTATTGAGCCGACCTGTGACAGTTTCATTTTCACAGGTCGGCTAGAACTATGAGGCTGAGTGATTTTCACTCGCCTCATAGTTCCCCTTTAAGTATTTTGTTACTGAAATGTTGGGTTTGCTAAACAGTTGTACTAATATTATGTGACATAAAAATGTGCAACTGCCACCATTTTATTCTACAGGGTCTCTAATTTCTGGAAATATATAACTCTATGGGTTTAAGTAATTCTCGGTTTTATATGTGGATTTTAACATGTGTGCAAAAAAAAAAAAGCTCTGGCAGCGAAAGGGTTAAAGTACATCTGTCAATGGACATAAAGTGAACCTATCAAGCATTTTGAGGGCCTATTTACGTTTTTGTGGTGTGTTAATGTGCATTGAGTTAAGGCATGCCGTTGAAATGAAAGAACTTAATGCATTGCATGCATTAACCTGATGTGCATTAACGTGCATTGAGAAAGTGTAAATAGGCCGGAAATGATCTGTCTAGGAACAGACACTGTAACATATCAGCTGTCACCTTAGCTAAACTTTAAAAACTTCTTGCCATTATCGTCTTACACCTATAGGTAACTCATTCCTTGAGTGGGACTAGTGTACATTAAAACAAGTTAAAAGATAACTAACAGAATATAAAAGTGTATGAAAAAAATATAGTAGCAAATAAGTTGTGCATTAAAATAAAGTGTTGGAAATGATTGCAGCATTTAGTAGCGCACATGTAGCAGAGACAAATATGAACTTTGGTCACAGAAGATCATATGGCACAGACACACAGTAAGGTGTTTCCCATTCTGTGAACTGCTCTAACCTAAGGTGGAGCAAAAGACTATTTCAGATCTATTTCATCAATGTTCTGCTGATTATACAATACCGAAGTTGCATTGTTACAGAAGCATTGCACCTTAAGGATTAATGCGCCCAGATCTTATATTTCAGTTTTTGGCACATGTTGAAGAGTTATGAAGACCACTTATTTCCACTGGCATTGCTATGATTGTAAAGGTAAAACCCACTTTTTAGATAAAATAATAAATGCACACTTCTTCCTAAAAGAAAAAAATGTGCATTTTTTTCCCATTGGTGCCAGTAAAGACCCATGGATCGTGGGTGCAGTGCTCTGGTTTCTGCAGGTTCTCCCTCCCGTCCATGTCCATTCCGGAAATACGGACGTTCAGTAACATGGACGGAAGGAATAATGAAGGGTTGCAATGTGACCATGTTTCATATTACACCCAGAACATAGGTGGATATGGGTGTAACATAAATCATGGTCCAAAAGGTAAACTTAGCCTTTAAAAGACAGGGGCACTTTCTGCCAGTCTTCCCAGTATAAATCTATAGTGGGCATGACACATCACAGTGAAATATATGTGTTTACAACATATAGGGGTGCTTTTTTGAATTCAAGAAATATATAAAACTGTAAATATAGAATTGTATCAGCCTTAACATTATAAAAACAAAATACATTCAAATGTATATTCAACCATAGGGTGATACAGTGATCACATCCAGGACCATAGAACATGAGTCAATTGGTAATCAATGTCTGCTGAAGGTTCATTCATGTACTTTAAAGAGTTGTTTTTTTTCTTTCAGCTAGGTAGGTTTTGAGAGTCACTAGGTTTCGCATGATGGTATTAAAGATGACAGTTGTCACTCTGATGTAGCAAATTTTGATGATACACACAGAGGTTAATTTATAAAGGTTCTGCCCGGCATATAGCTGGATGGATGTTGTACTCGCGGCACTAGCACCCCTAGATGGCGCTAGCGAGTGTAGGAAATTCCTCTACTCAGTGCCATCTAGGGGCGCTAGTGCCATGAGTACAACATCCATTCAGCTATAAGTGGATCTTTCCTAAATGAACCTCATAGTACCGTGTTTCCCCGAAAGTTAGACGTAGTGTCTTATTTCGTGCAAAAAAAAAAAATAAGACAGTGTCTTATTTTCGGGGAAACACGGTATAGCAAAAACAGTTATAGGTATAGAGAAATGACAGAGTCCCGTTGAAAAGGAAAGTGAAGGGTGATGAAAAGAGGAAGGAAGGGAGAAAAGTGTATGAAAGGGGGAAGAGGAAAGTAAGAAGAAAAAAGGGAGAAGGAGGGTAATTGTAGGATATTAACAGGTATGAGTGTGGTTTAAGTCTATGGGAGTTGCTTGAAGCAAGTCAAATGCAGCTCAGCAGAAGGCCAAGTGCAAGTAGAATGTGCCTGTCAATGAATTCTGAATGATCTCAGAAGCTTCTCAAACTGATTCCATCAACGTAGGCCCTTAAAAAGTGGAAGTAAACGGCTGCTTAAAAAATTGGGCCCCAGGAGCTGTTTGCCATAATGTGCTAGTATACAAAGCATATAAGCACATTATGGTGGACTCAACTAGAAAAGTGATCCTCACCAGCACTGCTCCGCTCGCTCACCCGCACTGCAATCTTCTCCCTGTCCTCTTCCGGGTTTTGGGTCTTCAGACACTTGATTGGCTGAGCCCTGATGATGTAACTCCCGCTCACGCGCATGGGAGTTCCTTAACTTAGGCAAGAATCCTGCCGGGACTGTGCGCTGAGCTGTGGAGGCCCGGCTTAGTGCACAGTTGTAGAAAAATGTGCTGACAGGCAGGCAGAAACGTCTATGACAGAAGAGACAAACACAATCTCTTCTGCCTGTCAGAACCTTTTGAAAATGAGGCTTTACTTCCACTTTAAAGTGACTCTGGCAGTCAGATACATTTTCCAATAAAAGCTGTACCTGTAAAGAAGTACTAATAATATTTCCTAAGTATAGGAAATACTTACCTCTCCCACTTCCTGCTCACGTTGCTCCATTAAATAGAAATTCTCCACCGAAGCCTCTCCTGAAACTGACACTTCCGGGAGTGTCAATTTCCTGTGTGCCCTGCTACGTGCTGTGGGTACTCCCGCCGACCGCTACATCTCTACAAGTGACCCTAAAAGCAGCGGGTTGGTGTTTAGCCTCCCTTTTGGACAATGCTGAGAACAGCAAATGGCAGATGGATGTTGGGGCCACACACTAGTCAAATTTAGGCTGAGCTAGCAGAACTCGACTGAAATTCGAGCAATATATGGCCGGCTTAAAGTGACACTAAACACAGGAGTTAAATCTTAAAAATACATTCAACTACCTTACCTATTAACAAAAATGTATTTTATTTGTGTATCACTCGGCTGTAGATCCTCAAATCATCTCTGAATGCTGACACTGTCCTTCCTTCTGGAGGGTGGCTACTTTTGTTCCCCATGATCCCTGTGTGTGCTGTAAAGTAGCCACCGCTCCAAGCTCACTCCTGTGTTGGCTACAATCTCATGCTTAATTTACTAATTCGTATTGAGATTGTAGTCCATCACAGGAGTGAGCTTGGTGTGGTGACTACTTTACAACAAAATTAGACCCCCTCCACAAGGAAGCACAGAGTCGACACCAATTCAGAGATGATTTGAGGATCTACAGCCGAGTGATACACAAATAAGATACATTTATGTTAATAGTTAAGATACTTTAATGTATTTTTAAGATCTAACTCCTGAGTTTAGTGTCACTTTACCACTAGGGCAGTATTGTCATCCTTGCTGCAGAGGTTCTAATAGTGTCAGGGTCAACAGGTCCAAACAGAAGAATAGGGCCTGTAGAGAAAAGGGAGGAGGCCCACAAGGCATAAGTAGTGTCAGGCTAACATTTGCCTTTTTCATTTTTTTTTTTTTTTTTTAGGGTTTACATACACTTTAAGGCTGGCTCATCTGAACTTGAAGTATACAGTGGGGGGAATTTATCAAAACTGGAGAAGACAAAATCTGGAGCAGTTGTCCATGGCATCCAATCAGTTTCTCTCTTCGGTTTGTTCAGTTAAGATTTGAAAATGAAAGAGAAACTGATTGGTTGCCATGCACAGCTGCTCCAGATTTTGTCTGCTCCAGTTTTGATAAATTCCCCTCAGTATATCTATGGTGACAGATAGAAACAGAAAAATATCGAAGGGTGGGAATCAATTGGCACCGCTTTTTCAAACTTGCCGACTGCTTGTTTTTTACAACAGTTGCCATAGTGTGTAAGCATTCCATAGACATAAGAACAGGTCACAGGGGTCTAAAAGATGCTTTAATGTCACATTAATATTATCCAACACAAATTAAAATCTGTAAAGGAGTGCAATCATTTTCTCTATTCTGTAATAGTACATCCTCTTACTCACGTCACCTTCAACATCAGGATTTCCGGTTCCCTTCAGATATTCACTGTGATGCCTACAATGAGGGGACTTTATGAAGACGGGAGCAGACAAAATCTGGAGCAGCTGGGCATGGCAACCAATCAGCTTCTCTCTCCAGTTTATTTAGTTAAGATTTAGAAAAATTAAAGAAAGAAGCTGATTGGTTGCAGTGCAGAGCTGCTCCAGATTTTGTCTGCTCGAGTTTTGATAAATTCCCTTCATTGTGAACAGCACATTTCACAGTATTGCACGTTGCTATACTTGTCAGCCTACACTCATTGCGTAAGATAACAATCTGCTGTCCCTTTAACAAAACCGTAACCTCTGCCCAACTTCTCCTCGATGACGTCAGTCCCCCGGGCACCGCCCCATTCCTGAGGCACCCTCAACGCTCATAGGCTCTCTGTTCTCCGGTACGACTGGCCACGGAAGAGGGCAGGGTTTGGGGTGTACCAACACGAGCTGTTGCCGAAAAAGGGGTTTAGCATAACTGGCACCATTTATAGTTTGTTTAATTTAGCGAACACTTCGGTATTTGCTGAACGAAAGCAGTTTCTTCGCTTCTGATAATATTACCACAACTTCACAGAGTCTTGATAAAGGAAACGAGTTGTCCTGGTTTCGGAAGGTTTTCACACACCCCTCTTCTGTCTCTTCGCGCTGTTGGCCGCGTCCTCAAGTCAGCTGACGTGCCAGTGGTGTGTGAAGCCGGGGGCAGCACGGAGCATTGTTCTTGGTGTGTGGCGGCGAGAAGACCGGTGCGGGTGAGTGCTGGCCTGCATTCTTTATCCATTTAATGTTTGTTAGGCCTTCCTGCGGCGTTCTCGGTGACACGCACAGCAGGCATTCGTTGTCAAGGAGACGCGACCCCTATGAGAGGCGTTACCCCTGGGTCCTAGTGCTACCATCTCAAGGTCTGACAGTCTCAATGACTGCTGTTGGTAAAAATGACAGAATGTGAGCTGCTATGACAACTCTATGGGTCAGTTGGTATTACTGGTTGTCAGGTTAAGGGCACATTCTCTAAATATAACAGGTGTATATATTGTTAGTAGAATCTTGGTGTGCCTAATGTATTTCTTCCAGATCTGTGCAGTATCCCAGTGTGAAGCATTGCTGCTATGCAGGAGCTTTCTGTAATAAAGACCAGTCACTGCTGTTATTTTGTCTGCAGGGGGCCCGGTCTTGTCTCCACCTCCTCCTGTAGTTTTCTACACACAGTCTGTAGTGGGTGGAACATTGATTCTGGGCCCCTTCCACAGCTCTGTTCTCTGCATAGGCTAGGTACAGCGCAGTGATGATGGCACTGCCTTTTACAATGTAATAACTGGGTCTGCAAAGGCACACCAAGTGGATTTAAATCCTTTTGTGTGCATTGAGGAATAATAATATTGTAAATCTTTGTGCCCAGATTTTAGCTTTACCCACTTCAAGTCAAACAGGCGCTTACCCTCCATAGCCTAGAGCAGGAGTAGCAAACCTCCAGCCCTCCAGCTGTGGTGGAATTACAAATCCCATGAGACATTGCAAGATTCTCACAGCCACAGACATGACTCCCGAAGAGAGATGCATCATGGGATTTGTAGTTTCACCACAGCTGGAGGGTCGGAGGTTTGCTACCCCTGGCCTAGAGCAATATTTAGCTCAACTGTGGGCCTAATCATTTGTCACTAACTCTCTCCCTCAAATGCTCCCTTCTGGTGGTATTGCCCTGCGGAAATGGTCTTTTCTAGTTGTTTTAAAGGCTGACAGGAAAATAGAAAACCGATCCCTTGTCCAGTTTCCTTTTAACCAGAGTTGGCTTCAGAGCACCTTCTTTAGATTTGGCAACAAAGTACAGGTTTTATTTTGGAATCCATCCCATGTGTTATGAAACTTAAACTCTGTTCCAGAGCCTGGGGAAGATATGTCCAGAAAACATATTTTCAGTGCAGTGTGAATGTCTTAACAGAACAGTATTCAAATATAAGGGAATCGAAAAAACATTTCTGAATGAAACATAAACCGTAAAAAGGCTGGCTGAAGAGTGAAGAAGATGTAGAGAGTGAGGCACCGTTCACACCGGGGCAGTTTGGCCGTGCGGATCCACCGACATGACCGATCCCATACATTGCTATGGGGACCGTTCATGCGACCGCGTGGCTCAGCGCGATCAGAATCTCCCCCATCCGGGCGCGAACTGCCCCCTGGTATTTTTGTTGTGTTCTTCACTGCAGATTTCCTTACAGCTTTCAATGGAACTGCGCTGATCAGCGAGGTTTTGGGCGTTTTTAATTGTGTTTCAGCGCTGAAATGCAATTACAATCCCCTAAAACCTCCCTTTTTAAATCGTTGCGGAAACCGCCCTGGTGTGAATGGGCCTTAATAAGGGCGTCCTAAAGTAAGCTAGAGTGGCTATCGGTGCTGTGATACCAGACTCGCACACTGAGTACTAGGAACAGGGATGACAGACGGGGCCCCTCCTCACTTTTCCATGACCATTGTCCAGCACTGGGCAATATTATTTGGGGGTATCACCACCCCGCTACCCCCTCGCCAGAAGGATTACTGACACCCGGCACGCCTCTATCAGCAACGCCGGAGGCAACTCCCACCCCCCCTCCCCGGACGTGAGGATCACTGACACCCACCACACTTCCACTATCAACACCAAGCACCGAAGGGAGTATCACTGGCACCCGATGCACCTCCGTTTTCCTAACCGACATCCCACTGCATTGAAAAAAGTAAGGCATACCTTACTTTTTAAGCGCATACCGTCATGTTCCTAACCCCGATGTGGTGGTGTGAATGGGCACCATCTGTGACAAGGCAAATAGCTTTGTCTTGCACTGGGACTGCACTGGAAACAAAGGACAGCGCAGCTCCAATGCAGATGCTGTGAATGGGCCCTTGGGGCCGGTTCACACCTAATCCAGTGCGTTCCAGCATCATTCGTTGCTGGAACACATTGGATTGCATAATAAAGTCCTCTCTGCAATCTGGGGCGAGAGGGGGCATGGTGGTGCATTCAAGTAAGTGGCACCGCAGCCACACCTTCTGTCCTGCAGTTCGTTAGCCTGCATCAGAATGTGTGACTCGACAATGCTTGTGGTGCGATGCAGGGAGGATTTTATTATGCGATCAAGTGCGTTCCAGCAACTAACTGTGCTGGAACGCACTGGATTAGTTGTGAACTGGCCCTTTTAAGTAGAAACCACATTTTAAATTTATAACCTCCTGCCTCTTCCTCTATTCTGGGGGCTTCCAAAAAGACACAGATGGGTTTAAACATTGCTTTAATTACATTTAGCCTGTGTGCAGTCTGCACTCTGCAGTGTAGAAAGAAATGTAACAGCGCTGAGAGCAACAAGGCATGAATTTACTGCTCTATTTAATTAGCAGGCCCTCATTTTCTACAGTGTAAAGTGAGCATGTGTTTACCTCAAACATTGTCATGTACAGAGGAATTTTAAAAAAACCACACATTTTCCTGTATGTGCTTTGATGCGATCACATATTCTTTTCAGTGAACACACCAGGCCTGTAGCCTTCAATAGGGGCCATGGACGCATCTGATCACACATCATGCTGAAAGAAAGGCAAGAGCGCCTGCCTATGCTTTGCTAAGCACAGACTGTCACTTGTGGAACACAATTCATTACTAGAGGGATCCTTGAAGTTGTCTTCCATGCTCTCAGTCCTAATCTGTTGATACTTTGCCCTTAACAGTTCACAGTGCAGGCTGCACACACACTGAATGCACACAAAGCAGCATTTTACACTGCACACTAACATACTGTTCTGGGTATACATGGTTCTATTTTTTTCATTTAAAAAACACAAACAGATTCCTCCATCAGTGCTTACGAGTTTTGATTGAGGAATCCCCGCTGTCCTCATTGTATTCTGACAGCAGCTGCTGTCAGAATACACCGAAGAAACTGATTGGCTGCTAGCTTGATTTGGCCGCAAATTTTCCCACTGGCTCCTTCAATCAGCTGATCGAGGGATGCTGGGCGGAAAGGTGCCGACATTGGCACCTACAAACCGATTTTGCCCGGTTCATCAACAACCGTGCAAAATTGGAAGCGTGTTTACCTGGCTTTACTGTATCTGTAGCCACTAAAAGACCAATGTCTTTATTGTACTTGAGTTTAGTTACTTACATTTCAACAGACTTCAAGTACTATGTTTTCAGTGATCAGCCTAAAGTGCTTAGTCTGCACTGCAATTGTGCACTGTGCTGTGACCTGAGAATATTTGGGCAGCCTCTTGTCCTAACAGGTAAACGTCTGTGGAACACAATGTTTCTAACAGGGCCTGTAATACTTATGTAAACTCTTAGCTTATGATATAATCATAGGTTTGGGATGTTGTCTACTTCAATTAAAGTGGAACTTCAAAAAGTTAAACCATATACAGAAAGTTAAAGTGCATCTAAGGCAAAACCCTTTTTTCTTTTTCTTTTTCTTTTTAGTTTGGATAGAGTGGGGAAGGGGTTAGATCCTCTGAAGTTTCCGTTGTTGTCTGTGTCCCTATTCACCCTTAGATTAGCACTGGTGACCATTGTCCCTGAGAAAGAAAGCGAGGGGAAAGCCAACATTTTAGACTTGTCCCCAGAACAAGAGGTGAGGGGAAATCTTCCACTTGTTCTGGGGACAACTGTCTAAGAGGGAAATTCCACTCACTTAAGGAGATTTCCTTTAATTTCCTGTTGTCTCTGGAACAGGTGAAGGAATGGAAAGTGCCCGGTGGCACAAAGACAACAATCATTTAAAAAAAAAAAAACCCCCCCACAAACAAACCAGGCAGCGGTTTAACTCTTCCCTACTCTTTCTGAAGCTAAAAAACGATTTGGTTATAGATGCACTTTAATGAATTATAAACCTCACTTGAACACGCACTTCCATTTATACTGCCTTTAAAGTCTTTCCGGCATATTCTGCAAGGCAGTGCCATGATCCATACTAACGTGTAACCACTAGCGTTAATCAGTCAGAAATCAGTCAGATTTTAACAAAGTCCGAGCTATAGAAGGTGAATGGTGTTTGTTTGATAGCTACACATTGCTATTTACCTGCATGCACTGTAGTCCTGTAGACTGTTCAATACCGACTTGGACATGATAAAACGTATGTCAAGCCAAAAACATTTTTTTTCTTGTTTTGGAGTGCAGAATGATTACAATTCCATTTTTTTCTTTGTTTTTCTGCTATTGGGGGCTCTGTTACAGAGATGTACCCTCACTTCCTATTCTGCTGAGCATAGTTTCACCAGACAGGAAGTGAAGGAAAATCTGCAACAGGTACACAAACTTGTTGCTGTTGGAGCAACATCTTCCACTCATCTTCCTGTCCGGTAAAATGTCAGCAGGACAGAAAGTAAGGGTACATTTTCCTTATGAAGCCTCGAATGTTAGTAAAAACCTGGCAGAGGGTTAACTCTTCCTTATTCTATCCAAAACTAGGGGGGAAAAAAGCTGGACCTGAAAAAGACTGGCAGAAAATGTCAACAGCCATAGACAGAGGGTTGTGGGGGAACGTGAACAGAGCATGCCTGGAGGAGGGCACACAAGAGGGTAGTGTGCTGTAAGGTGCAAGTATGCACACTATGGCAAGAGCCCACACCCTCTGTCAATGGTAAAGGTCCACTTAAAGATTTTGTACTTGGTAATGGAAGCGTTAATAGTACAATTTGCAGTATCTGTCATCATTACAGTACAAACGCCCATGGGCTGTTGTCAGAGAATGAGTCTGAATACATGTTTGGAATACTTGAATGGGTACTTTGTTCCTTGCCAAGTGATTTCTAGTTCTCTGCAGTGTTTTCACCAGTGGTTTCACTGTTGTAATGGGATTATGAGGGTATTTCACTGTTGTGCCCTCTTAGGCCAGTTAAAAGCCAAATGTAAAATGATTACTTATAAGAGAACTATGAGATGAGTTATTTCCACTCACCTCATAGTTCTAGCCGACCTGTGACAATGAGACTGTCACAGGTCGGCTCAGTAGATCGGGAGGCGAGCGAACACATACCGGGTTCGCTCACCTCTCGATCCTGTCACGGCTCTCTGCCGTGACGGGGAGGGGCTGGATTCCCCTCTCCCCGCTCCGATCTGCCAGCGCTGACTGGCGGAACGGACAGGAGAGGGGGCGGGTACAGCTGGCTCTGCCTCTAGATAAGCAGAGCCAGCTGTCACTCACGCAGCTGGGCGGATCTCAACGTCCATGTCGGGATCCGCTGCGGCGTCTCGGTATACCGCGAGCTGTAGCTCGCGGTATACTGAGCTTAGGGTAACGGGAGGACGCTAGTTTGTGTCCTCCCGTTACCCTAAGGAGAACTATGGGGAAAAACACTGACCCCATAGTTCTCCTTTTTTTAAAGTCAAAGATCCCCCACCAATGCTAATTAAAGCACTTACCTTAAATGATGTCTCTTTATCCGATCTTCCTCCTTCCTGTAGTTTTCATCCTTCTCTCCAGCGCTGCGGCGGGTGTCCGATACAGCGCTGACTCCTCTGTCCTTGCTGGCACTTCCTGTCCCACCGTGTCTGTGCGGGTGCACGCGTCCATATACCAACCTTGTGTCTCTTCTCGTCTCCCGGCCAAAAATGTGAACTGTGCATGCACCCGCCCCAAGATGCTTTGCAGCTGCCCGAGAATTTTCACATTTTCGGACGGGAGCGCGCAGGGAAGACACGGGCAAGTTTAAACCGCTAGGAGAGGTTGCACGCCTTCCACACACCTTGCGATAATCGTACGATCGCACAATTTCCCGCAATTATCTACGATTGTCACAAGGTGTGTGGGCACCTTTACAGGTTCTGTGCGCAGTTGCCTTGTTTCCCTACTTCTCACAGCATGGCGCACAGTGCCTAAAATGTCTAGCCCCTAGTCTGAAAACTGTTGTGTCTGGGATTGCAGAAGATAGCTGTGGCTCCCAGCCACTGTATAGCATATTTCTGTGTAGGGCTTTACTTCCAGAAAGTTTAACCTTGATTTTTGCAGAAGTCTAGTGCTGGTCTGGAAGTTATGTACAGCTTACCTATAGTTCCTTCCCTGTAAACCTGTTACTTTTCCTAGTATTTTATTGTTTTGTTTTTTTTGAAGTCGATGAATAGTGCACAAACTAAACACCTAGGAGAACGAAAAAAGTAAATGTGAACACACAGAAAAAGGTGCACTGGAGTGTGTTGATATGGTCCTCCAAAAAGAGAGCCCTTCACTGACCCTCCAGGATGCAAAGCTCCTCCTGGCAGGGGCAGAACACTCATGTACCTAGCCAAAGACAGGCAGACCCCTCTCCTCATGATTGGCTGAAGCTGACTACCGAATACTGAGTTGGGGGCTTCAGGCTCGGGGAGGATCCGGGGTTGGTCCCGAAGACCCACACCCATGATCTTAGTGGAGTGAAATCACACATATAAAAAGTGGAGAAAGTAAACGTGGAGAACTATGAGGTGAGTAAAAATCACTCATCCTCATAGTTCGAGCCGACGTGCGACAATGAAACTGTCGCATGTCGGCTCAATAGATTGGAGAAGTGAGCGAACACATACCGTCGTACTGATCGGAAGCCGATTAATCGATTATTGAAAAAGTTGACAACTTTTTCAATAATCGATTATAATCGATTATGTCGATTAGTTGTTGCAGCCCTATCGCTCACTCACTTCTAGATCATCTCCCTGCAGAGAGCAGTGACTGTCAGTCAGGGCTCCCTTAAGGGATTTCACCCCTCTCCGCTCCGATCCTCCAGCGCTGACTGGCGGAACGGATGGTGGAGGAGGCGGGTACAGGTGGCTCTGCCTCCAGATTGGCAGAGCCAGCTGTCACTCGCACAGCTGGGTTGGTCTCGATTGTAATGCCGGGATCCGTCCCGGCTGCGGCAGTCTCAGTATACCGCGAGCTGTAGGTCACGATATACTGAGCTTTGGGTGATGGGAGGACGCTAGTATATGTCCTCCCGTGACCCTTAAGAGAACTATGGGGAAAAACACTTACCCCATAGTTCTCTTTTAAATAAGTGCAAGACACTGGCTAGGCCGCCTGGCTTGTTATAAAAAAAAAAAAGGCCTCTCAGCTTAGCCCATGAGGTGTTGTGCAGAAAAGGCAAGCGTTGTCCTGGCAGCAGATACTACACTTGATCTTGAGCAATAGACGGTGCAGCGTTATCAACCTAATATCATACTCATTGACAGATTTTTCTAGGGTAAAGGCAACACAAGATAGAACTGCCGAGTAAACTTTGTGATAATGTGCCTGAGAAATGCTTGAGAATGTTAAAACTGCCTTTGTGCCTTGTTCTCTTTGCTAATTGTGCTACAGGACCTATTATTAGCTTTGAATAAAGCTTATAATACATTATAAAGGGCATAATATGCTAGGATTTTGGCTTGTATATGGTTTAATACAGTGGTTCTCAATTTGTGTAACCTCAGGACCCACATTTGTCCTCTGTCATTAACCCCTTCATGACTGAGGCCTTTTTTTCATTTTTTTGTACCCATGTTATATTTTATATATTTTCTGAATGCCAAGACCCTATAGAATAAAATGGTGGTAGTTGCAAATTTTTATGTTGCGCAATATTAGCGCAACTCCTTTTTAAACCCCAATATTTAGTGAAAAATTTAATTAAATGCCCCAAAACACAACAAAATACCCATTTTTTTAATGAAATATAAAAGATGAGGTTACAACGAGTAAAACGATACCCAACATGCCCAGGTTACAAATTGCGTGCATCCGTAAAACGGCGAAAAACCCCAGTACCCCAAAAAGTCCATAGAAGACGCTTTAAAAGCCCCCACAGGTCATCAATTTAGAGATACCCCAAAATACTGTGAAGCGATCTGGCGACAGGTAAGTCGCCAGGATCGCTTCTGTTGTAAAGCCGACGGTCGGCTCTACAAGTTTAAACAGAGTCCCGGCGGCAAAAGTCACCGGGAGTCTGTTTAAACAGCCCCGATGCTGGCGACGTACACTGTACGTCGTCAGTCACGAAGGGGTTAAGTCGCGACCCAAGTTGCACTGCAATGGAACGCAAGGCAACGTGGGCTGCTGTGTTGTGATGGAGCTCCATCCATATGTGCATTGCTTGTGGAACTCAAATGTGTGCCTGTAGAGGTGCCGGGAGCAGATTGTGATCTCACTGCAGTCCAGGCACCTCCACAGGACATGCAAGGGGGCTATAGGCAATGCACCTATGGAGGTAACTCCTTCGCGGCCATACCCCCAGCCCACCCCACCTCAAGTCAACACTTGGTGCCGGGCAGCATATTTTGAATGGCTGCTCATTGTAAGAATGGACAGTGCTGCGCTAGGGGGAAGCTGAGGAGCCTCTCACCTAGAAAAGTGGAAGGCATGCAGTGACCCAATGAACATGGGGTCGCGACCCACTTTTGGGTCACGACCCACCAGTTGAGAACCAAGGGTTTAATATACAAGAGCAGTTATTGTTGTAACTAATGAGGTATCTGAATGGGTTCCATCTTTCTGAGGTAGTATGGTTAGAGTCAGAATGCATTATCTGCATACTTTCAAGTCCATATTTTCATGACTTCAGTAATCTAAAGTAAAAAATATACTTCACAGCATTGATAAAGACTGAGAGTGCAGTTTTAATCTGCCATAAAATATCTTTATGGCTTGAAGCAGATGAACATTTGTTTTGTTGATCGTAGTCAGTGTTTATCTAAAATAGTAACAATTGTTTATACAATTTTTGTTCCATGAAGTGGCCTTTTAAAGGGGCCCTATAGACCCATTACTGCTACACCTTAGATCCTTAGTTCTCAAATGGTGGGTCGTGACCCAAAAGTGGGTCGCAACCCTGTGTTCAGTGGGTCCCTCGTGTGCCTTCCACTTTTTTAGGTGAGAGGCTCCTCAGCCTCCCAGTAGCGCAGCACTGTCAGTTCTTGCACCAAGCAGCCATTCAAAATATGCTGCCCGATGCCGAGTGTCAGCTTGAGGTAGGGTAGGCTCCATCCATATGTGCATTGCTTACAGCTCCCTCGCATGTCCTGTAGAGGTGCCTGGACTGTAGTGACGTCACATTCTGGCTCTTGGCAACTCTACAGGACATGCGAGGGAGCTGTAAGCAAGGAACATATGGATGGAGCTCCATCACAGCACAGCAGCCCACACTGGACCCCAGCCTGAGGATCCACTCCAGTTCTCGTATGATAGGGAGACTAGGTGGATCTTAAAAAAAGAACGACCTGATCTTTCCCACGAAATACCTATATTGTGTTGAGGTTGTCCACCACCTAGATTGTGATTCCCCTGGCTCCCTTATTAGGGAAGTAATATGGCTATGGTACGTTTTCAATGTTATGTTGTTATGATTTATCCTGGATTCCAGTTAAAGTGCTCTGAACTGTTATTGCTACAGGTGCAGTCTGCGCACTGGTGCCCGATTCATGTTATCTGCCGATGATTGCACTTATTTGTATTGTATTATTTGATACTTAATAAAAATTGACATGCTGAAGAAAAAAAAAAAAAAGAGCTTGCATTTTATTTTTTTGGGAGTGTGTATGTGTGTGAGATTGTGTCTGTGGTTGTTTTTGAGGGCCCATTCACACTAGTATAGTGCGTTAATTTACAGTGCGAACTTCGCAATCGCACCTACCGCGCATTTTGGTGTGAGAAGTGCATTGACATTCATTGGAATGGCCCTCCAAATGCACCTCCCACCCACAGTTCTATTGCCCGCACATCAGAACGCGCAATGCCATGCGCTCCATTGCAGTGCAACTTGGGTCACGACTTAGCCCTCGTTCACACCTGAACGTTTTGTAGCGTGTTCTACGCTCGACGAACGCTCTACAAAACGCTCAAACATCTAAATCCCATTGTATTCAATGGGTCTGGTTCACACCTTGGCGTATTTCAGCCCGTCCCTAACGCGCTACAAAACGGCCCACGTCTGAAAAGGTACATGTACTACTTTGGGCCGTTTTTGTTGCGCGTTTCCATTGGGATACAGCCAAGTAGCCCTCGGAAACGCGCGTTTGCCGCGCAATTTTTTTACTGCGAATCACGGTTTAAAAAACCGCGCGACAACCGCGCATATGCAATACGCCTAGGTGTGAACCAGGGCTTAATGACCAAAGACAAATGTGGGTCCTGAGGTTACAGAGGTTGAGAACCACTGCCTTAGATGGATACATTGCAGTGTTTTGAAGGAGTGACAGCACAAGACATATGTGCTTAGGAAAGCTACCAACTTTTGGTTTTGATAATAAACTAAAAAGTATTGCAATCAGTGGTCTCAAAAATTTGAACATGTAAGAGGCCAGAATGGTTACTTCTGGCCTCTTACCAGTACACAGTGAATCAGTACACTGCCACGTTAGATGACAAAGGAGATTGCGGTTTGTGCTGTGCACCCACCCCACCCCGCAATTGAAGTCTCTTTATTGTTGTTCGCCAACACCTCATCGGGCAGGATTAGTTGGAAGTTTAGTCAAATCCATATTTACACAGAAAAATAGCATGTCATAACAAAGCACAAATACTGGGAATTCCATTTCCAACAGACTTCTGGCATTGAGATCTCCAATGAGTTGATCTATCATAATTCAGTTGCATACATTGAATTTTAGGTAATTACATTTTGGAAGATGTAAAAAGCCTTCTAATATAAAATGTTGTCCCTGGCATACCCAACTTGTAGATCCATGCTTCAGTCTTCCATAGATCATCCTGACATTGTGTTTATCTGCTGAGTAATGCTTGCATAGTATAAAAATCTATCTTTCTCCGTGAGATTCACCAGAAAAACCTGTGAGGATGTAATGTGATTTCCTTCCTTATTTTTGTAAAAAAAAAAAAAAATGTAGCATGATTCAGTAGTTCTTGTAAAAGTGTATACGTGTGCATCCTTAGAAACAGCAAACTCATTATTGCCCCAGAATGTGTGAAATCAAAACAATTTTCACTAAGGCTGCAACAACTAATCGATTACAATTGATTCTCATCATCGATTAGTCCCCACAAAAATAATTGAAAGTCCCCCAACCCTGCAAATGCACGTATACTAATGAAAACACAAGTCCGGTGCACAGGTTCAAGACCACTAAGAACAAATGTGACCCTGGTCATTCATTTGCTTTCTGTTTTCTTTACACAGTAGAACTTTCCTCACACAACTTCGTTTTCAGAACATCCGTTTGATTTTCTAGTGGTTAATGGGGTCAAATTGGTGATCGATTTGGACATTGATGATGAAAAAATTGAAGGAGCAGGATGGAAAATTTTTTCTCAAACAAAATTCTAACACTGAAGGTGGATTTTGTTTAGAAAACTCCATTCGTTTTCAAAATTGAATGGTTAAAGGAGAACTATGAGGAGTGCTTTTCACTCACCTCATAGTTCTAGCCGACCTGTGACAATGAGACTGTCACAGGTCAGCTCAGTAGATCGGGAGGTGAGCGAACACATACCGGGTTCGCTCGCCTCTCGATCCTGTCACGGCTCTCTGCCGTGACAGGGGGAGGGGCTGCATTCCCCGCTCCGATCTGCCAGCGCTGACTGGCGGAACAGACGGGGTTGGGGGTGAGTACAGCTGGCTCTGCCTCTAGATAGGCAGAGCCAGCTGTCACTCACGCAGCTGGGCGGATCCCGTCATCTAAGTCGGCATCCGCTCCGGCTGCGGCGTCTCAGTATACCGCGAGCTGTAGCAAAAGGGTCCTGCTGTCGCGGGTCGTGCGTCGCTACAGCAGGACCCTTTTTTGGAGCGGATTTTAGCCGCGATTTCTAGCTTGCTCAATGCAAGCATGTGCGCGATATCGCGCAAAATGCAAATCGCGCAGCTAACGCGCGATTTGCTAATCGCGCAGTGTGAATGGGGCCTAAGGAGAACTATGGGGAAAAACACTGACCCCATAGTTCTCCTTTAAAACCCAAACAAAATATTGAACAACATGATGGCATTATTGAATGTTTCTGTTGGGATTTATCTATAAACATTCCTACAAAAATCTACCAGTGTATGGCCAGCTGTAGCGTGCAACATGCATAGTACGTAGCCATGGATGAAACTCAATACTTTCCAATGTAGCACGGTTCTTTTATACATGTTTCTTAAAGGAGAACTATGGGGTTAGTGTTTTTCCCCATAGTTCTCAGGGTCACGGGAGGACATAAACTAGCGTTCTCCTGTGACACAAAGCTCAGTATGTCGCGAGCTACAGCTACTGTTGAGATCCACCCAGCTGTGTGATTGACAGCTAGCTCTGCCTATCTAGAGGCAGAGCCAGCTGTACCTGCCCCAAAACCCGTTCGTTCCTCCAGTCAGCGCTGGAGCATCAGAGCGGCGGGGGGAATCCCTGCAGGGAGCCGTGAGTGACCGTCGGTATGGGACGGTATGTGTTCACTCCCCGATCTACTGAGCCGACCTGTGACAGTTTTTCATTGTCACACGTCGGCTCGAACTATGAGAGTGAGTGATTTTCACTTCCCTCATAGTTCTCCTTTTAACTAGTGCTATGCAGTGGAAGATGACAGTGTTCTAAAAGATGTAATCATTAGAATGTTCATTCTTTACAGTGATTTCTTTGCTGTTACCAGCTGAGAATGTATTTCCCACTAGATGTGCACTGTGACCTTAGACCATTGACTCCATATATTGCCTTGTCTGTTTGATAAATATTGAGGCAGCCTTGAACTTGCACACTTAGCACGTTTCATAATTTTACAGCAGTTTCACAATTGACCATTTTAGCTTTCTATAAGCCTCGTGTCCTGGGTACCACCATCCGTAGGGATGAAAAGAACCCCTTAGCGACCAGCGACGTACATAGTACGTCAATGGCAGCGGGCCCGTTTAAACAAACTCTGTTTACAGTTGTAGAGCGGGCTGTTGGCTTTACAATAGAAGCAATTCTGGCGACTCAGCTGCTGCCAGATCGCT